>NC_081411.1:833144135-833444135 GCF_030272615.1 Cryptomeria japonica
ATGCTCTCCCTCTCCTAGTTGTAATGAGTAATGCATTTGTTCTTTGGAAAGTTTGTTATTTTGTAAACTCTTAACCCTTCTCTTTCTTTTCCTTGGAAATCTAAAGTTGATTAGTTAGTAAATTTCCATTCCGCTGATATGGTTAGTTAGTTGAAAGTTAAAGTTAGTTAATAAATATTTCAATTTCAGCTGAACTTGATTGAAATGCAATTATTTTTCAAAAGAATAGTTAAAAGTTAATGAAATTCTTCATTTTAGAATTTTTGGTTGTTACAACTTTTAGGGGTATCCTTTTGCTATTAAAATATCCCTCAATGGATCTTATAGCTGCAAACACGAAGAAGTCATTTATAGTATAGTGACTCTTTCTACTTCTTTCAGTCTATAATTGAGGATGAATGTTATAAACATGTGCATTTTTGTTTGCAAGAGACCCTTCTTTTCTATCTTGGATAAGTTGCCTATGTAGCAAACAAATAGACAATTAGGAAGTCATATAGAATTTGGAGTCCTTATTCACTCTCATTAATTCTCATTTAGGTTGTCGCTTATCATCCTCCCCCCAGTCTATAAATTCTTTTCTTGTGAGGATGGTTTTTATGAACAACAACATCCATGAGTAGAATTCCTTAGCATCTAGCAACCTTGCCACTTTTTCGAGGAGAGTGACATAGTCTCTCACACCAACATTCAAATATAGTCGATGGATGATTTTTCATTTGTTCAAGATAACTCATTTTCTTAGTCTTCTCCATCGCGTTCTCATTTATATATTCCATAGGATACCTTTCAACATTATAGTATTGTTCCCCATGTGCAACTGCCACTCTAGCATAGGTGTCATGCTTTTGGATGTGGAGTGCATCTTCAAAGGCATCTAGTGAAATGTCTATGATGACATCTCCGAAAGGATTGTAAAATCTTCACTCATTCGAGTTGTACTTTGGTACACATGCCATAATCAAGTTTGAAGACTGGAGTGCCATGAGAAAGCCAGCTGTGTGTACCAATCCTGATCTAAGGCCAGTGAAGTGGCCCATGTAGTTCTTTCGTGGGGCTGGTCATTCTTTGTAGGAACTCTTTGAAATCCACATGGCTAATATTTATATCAATAAGTTTGTGATCTAGGTAATGCACCTTAGTCAATAAAAGACAACCATTGAATTTATTTTTCATCATAATGACTCTTTGTTGCGACATCACTAGATCTGTACTCAAAGCAACACGGATTAGGAGCTTTATTAAATCAAGAAAACAACTACAATTCTTATGAAACATCTTATTAAAGGCAATGCACCACATATGAAAAACATTAAACTAATCTAAAAATTGCCTTGAGTTATTCAAAGAAACTTGCAAATTTTGGAGCCTAGGGTAGCAACATCCACGATCCTTGTGTTGAAGTGCTTATAACATTTAGGGTTTGGGGTTATTGCAACCTTCAATATTTATTATGAATAGTGGGAAAATGAATGACTCAGGTGTCGAGGGTATTTCTATCCTCGATCACTTTTTTTAAGACCATAGAGACCTCAGGAGTGACAATATCCCTGATCCCTGCCATCACATTCAATGCGGTTATCGATTTAAGGAATGCGGGGATGTGACATCCTTGATCCCCAATATGGGTATCAAGGATGTGACATACCCAATCCCTAATATGGTCATTGGGGATATGACATCCCCATCCCTAATATGGATCAAATTCAAAAATCAGTAAGTCCAAGACATGAGTTGGGGATGCAAGGATATGACATCTTCGATCCCTAACTAGGGCACAATTTTGATTCATTCGGCCATGTCACGCATAAAAATTCCAAATTTTTCCCAAGGCAACTGAAAAACAAAGGGAAACAACCCTACACTACAACTAACCTAACAAGAACTAAGCAAAGCAAAAATAATCAAAACAAAGAGGCACACATTAGCCCATAACAAAAAGTGGGGCCTCCTAGTTTCTCAAGTGAGAAAATGAGGTGGGAGTTATGGAGGCACAACAAATAGCCCCAAACAAACAAAAATACTCTTAGCATTTTCTCACCAGCAAAGGACAATGTAGATCAAACCTTAGTTGAAAGATATGAACATAACACCTAACTTGGGGTACTATCTACCATTAAGATCCCAAATATATTCATACATATAAGTGTCACATGTGTGCATGGTGAATTAATCCATCCCAATATTTTCGTAATAATTCCCAAGAGAGTACCTAGGTTATAATCTATTCTAGCCCATTGCATTTCTGAAGATATCTGGGCATTTCTCTATTTCCAACTAGGTGTCCATAGCCTCAACAAAGATACCTCTGGTTTCCTCATAGCATAGCTCCATTGCTAGCTAGGCATCCATAGCTAGTGGAGATACAAGAATCACCCCATTATGATTGAGTGCTTAAGATTTTATCAAATATTTTCTTTACTTTTGACCTTTTCATTTTGTCATCATTCATTTTATTGTTTTTCTTTTAAGCACTTTTGTTATCACATATTTTTTTTCTCAATCACCAAACTTTATGTGAAGTTCATAATAGGTTTGGAAACCACTATGGAATCTTGAGAAAGCACATTCCAAAGATTCATTTTTACTTAAGTCTACTCAAAGGATGACCATTCCAAAACTTGGTGTTAAGTATGTTTCAAAATATAAACCTGAGATGTAAAATAAAATCAAGTAATCTTATATGATAAATATTCTATTGAGCACTTGATATTGCATACATGTCTTTCAAATAAGGACTCAGTCATAAACAACCTTTTGACAAGAAAATATGTGGATCATTCAGTTGTCTAATAATTTGAAGGCCTATTCTATTTGGGGCAAAGCCTCGAACAAACTCACTTACCTAAAAGAACAAGGAGAAAGAGAAAAGATAGGAAAATAACGCAAGAAGGGAAGACAACAAGAAACTAAAAACCTAAAATCTACTATAATATAAGGGGAAGAATCCCCTCCTACTAGGATCCGATATAGTGCTTAAGAAATTTCTCATTGATAGGCAATGAGAAAAGCTCTCCTTCTAAAGTATTGATCCTAAAAGAATTATCACCCAAAATCTCAACTATTTGATATGTGCCAATCCATAAACATTCAAATTTTGAATGACTATCAACCTTTTCTTTGGAATTATCTCACACCAGGACCAAATAAATTTTTTTGAAATCTTTTACCTTAGTTCTCTTATGAAACCAACATTTAACAACTGCCTGATGTTTAGCCATATGTTCGAGAGTAGCAACCCTCTTTTCTTCAATCTCTAACAAGTTTGCAAGTTTAATTTGAACTTTATCTTCACCTTCGACATGACCTTCCATAAAATTAAGGATATAGGGATTTTGAGATTCATTAGGAAGATAGGGTCTAACCCATACACTAGCTAAAGAGGAGAGGCACCCAAAGAGTTTTTAATCTCGACGTAGTTTGTCCACAAAGAAAAAATTAATTGGGATTGCTAGTCCTTTTGGTTTTGAGTTTACAATTATTTTATTAATATGATTAGGTTCTTATTGGTGGCATTTCAATATGATGCCAATAGCTAACAAGATGAGAGGGGGGGGGAGGGTGAATCATACAAACTTAATCTTCCATGAAATCAATAGATTCAACCTCGATAACATATACTTCAGCAATATAACTAAAAACTGCTAAACATGCTAACTCATAAACACATAATCATCATAACACATATAACACAAGATTTAACGTGGAAACCCAAATAGGGAAAAACCACTGTGGGATTTCGGACCCACTAAGAAATATACTCTTCTAGTGTATGCTCGGTTAAAAGCAAATCCTGTTAAAGATTACAAACACATTGCTAGATGTGACCCGGTTAAGGGATTTCCCTCAGATCTGTTAGGATCTTCACTTTGTTAGAAGTGACCTTGTCAAAGGATTTCAAACACTCATTTAGAATGTTACCTTGCTAGAGGGTTTACAAATAAGACTGTTAAGTCCACTCGGTCAAGAGATTTTCTGTCACTTACAAAATAACAATAATAAAAATATATCTGCAACTTCACATCTAAAATGCTAAAGCAGATTCTATTTTACTCAAAACAATCTTGTCATAGGACTTATCTTGTCCCTCTTCTGGGCTCCCTACTCTGTTATTCAAACAGGTTTTCAAGCTTCTATGCTCGGTAATCACTATGTGGCATCCCTGTGCTTACACTTTTCCCGCATGCTTTGTTTATCAACAATTCCTTATTTATAAACAATTTGCTAATCGCTGAATCTCCTTGATCACATTTCCCATGATCAATCATAGCCATCAGATCTTCAATGTATCCTTCGATCTGAAAATGTTTTACCTCGCGTTGGAACTTGCAGTCCTTCCTAGGAACTTGTGCTAGGTTATTGCAGTTCAATCTGTGCTGTAGATCTTCCTCTTGATTTTCCATTGCCGTAGATCCTTAACAAACTTCATGCGCGACATACCAATCATTTTTTCATCTCCAGCTCATCAACATCCTTCATTAAATAATGCTTTTATCAATCCAATGCGATCTGTCATAACTCGGTTGCAACTCGGTAAATACTAAACTTTACTCGGTAGACATTCTGCCTTCATTAACCGATATCGATAACCTTAGGGTTTACCGACTAGGTTCCTTAGGGTTTACTGACTAGGTTCTTTACTCGGTGACATAGTATATTATTAACCTTACAATCAAACAACATATATAAGATATCAAAACAATCTAAACATCATGATCTCATCATTGTCTAACTCGGTAATAGTTTCCCATTAAATAACTTATTTCTCCCCTTATTCATCACATTCTTTATGTGTCTTTTACTGACATCTTAATTCTCTTCAAATCAATCTTCTCAAGATATGGCAACATCATATTGAATCAGAAAATTAATTTCTTGACATCAATGACAAAATAATATTGTAAAGACAGTAATCATCCTTCTTCAATTATATCAGTAATCTCCAACAACCTTCTCAATATCCTTATTGAATCAACAATCTCCTTCTATTGAAATGCCAACAATCTCCCCCTTTGGCATTGATGGCAAAACCAACAATTAAATGGCAATACCAACTTGATTTATTGCAACTGATTCGGATTCAGATTGCTATTAGACTTCTCCTATTATCCTTGAGCTGTTAAAATCTTCTGAAGTCTTCTCCCCGTTTCAGTAAAATTCTCCCCCTGTCATTAGTCTTCTGTTATCTTCTTCATTTAGGGCTTTACCATTTAGTTCGACCATTTAGTCTTCTCCCCCTTTGACAACAATGCCAAAAAGTAAAGGAACTAAATCAGGAACTCTTCTGCTATGAAGTGATTTGCCTCGCTATGTTACACATGTATCATCTGAGTCTCGGTTAGAGCAACTTGTCTCTATTCACTATTTCCTGCACACCTTTAGAAAACCTCCTAAAGTGCATAAATCAACATCAATCCACACATAATATTCTGTAGATTCATCCAATTGATGCTTTCACCGAACTCTATCAGTGAGTAGAAGATAGGGGTAGGACCCCTAACTTACTTCTAAGATACTCAAAAGTGTCCCTTGGCAGTGGCTTTGTGAAGATGTCTGTTATTTTCTCCTTTGAATTGATATATTCCAGCACAACTTTCCTCTCTTGAACTTCTTCTCTGAGATAATGATACTTGACAGAAATATGTTTTGTCTTAGAGTGCATTACCAAATTCTTTGAAATGTTAATGGCACTCGTATTATCATAGAATATAGTTACTGGCTTGGTAACTTTCTCATTTATACCTTCCAACAGTTGCTTTATCCATGCTATATTAGTACAATTCAATGCTGCAACAACATATTCAGCTTCAACTGTTGACTGTGAAATACATCCTTGTTTCTTGCTAAGCCAACTCACTAGTCTTTCTCCTAAAAAGAAAGCTCCACCACTTGTGCTTTTCCTGTCATCAATGTTGCCCACCCAATCAGCATCAGTATAAACTTTTAAATCAAAATCATTTCTCTTTTCATATACTAAGCCATAATCTATAGTGCCTCTCAAGTATCTGAAAATTCTGTTGATTGCTGTCATATGGGTTTCTTTGGGATCTATAGAGAATCTTGGAACAATAACTACTACATGTGCTATATCCGGTCTACTGTGCACAACATATTGTAACTTTCCAATCATAGATCGGTAAAGTGTCTCATCAACAAATGCAGATTCATCATTCTTTGATAGTTTACAGTTAGTAGTCATAGGAGTACTTATAGGTTTAGAATCCTCCATTCCAAATTTCTTCAAGATTTGCTTTATGTACTTGGATTGAGTAATGAAAATCTCATCTTTCATTTGCAGTATTTGTAAACCTATAAAATACTTTATCTCACCGATTAATGACATCTCAAATTCTTTGCACATTTCATTTCCAAAGTTCTTGCATAAGGAGTCATTACCAAAAAAAATAATATCATCAACAAATATGGCTGAGATCAATATTCCATCGTCCTCATCATTCTTCATGTACATATTATTGTTTTCACTTGTCCTTATAAAACCAATCCCAATCAAATAAGAGTGTAGTCTTTCCTACCATGCTCTAGGTGCTTGTTTCAGACCATATAAAACTTTGTTTAATTTACATACCTAATCTTTACTCTTGTCTTCAACAAATCCTTCAGGCTATTCAATATAAACTTCTTCTTCTAGTATACCATTCAAAAATGCAGATTTAACATCCATTTGATATACCTTGAATTTTTTGAAAGCAACATATGCCAACAATGTTCTTACTCCCTCAAGTCTAGCCACAGGTGCAAAAGTCTCACCATAATCTATTCCTTCTTCTTGAGCATAACCTTTGCAAACTAGTCTTGCTTTGTTCCGAATGACCTCACCTTTTTCATTTAGCTTGTTTATGAAAATCCACTTTGTACTGATTACATTTTTGTCCTTCGGTCTTGGGATCAGTGTCCATGTGTTATTCTTCTTGATTTGATCAATCTCTTCTGTCATAGCATTTACCCAATCTTCATTGTTAAATGCCTCTTTTACTATTCTCGGTTCAAATTCAGATATCAGACATGTGTTCTATCTCAATTTGTTCCTTGTCATCACTGGATCATCCTTATCTCCTATAATCTGACTTGATCTTCTTCATCACTCGCTAATATAGGCTCGGTAGGCTCTGTATGATCTTCTTCATCACTCGCTAACTAGAAATTATCTTCATTTTCTTCAACAACTTTCTCGGTAGGACTTCTCGGTTGAACATAAACAAATTCTTCATAATCTTCTGGTTCTTTGGAATTTCCTTCATCATTTCTTTCTGCAGATTCATCAATTTTCACATTTGCACTTTTTACTATTTTGTTAGATGATTTGATCAGACATTTAAATGCTTTACTTCTAGAAGAATAACCAAGAAATGTTCCTTCCTCGCTTTTCTGATCAAACTTTCCATTTCTGTCATCTTTGTGAGCATAACATCTACTTCCAAAGATTTTAAAATAACTTACATTAGGTTTCTTGTCATACCTTTCTTCAGTTGTACTCGGTTGATTGCTTCTCTCCAAAATGTTTGAGGTACCCTCTTTTCTATCATCAGCGTTCTGGCACAATCTACAGTTGATCTGCTTCTTCTCTCAGCTATCCCATTTTGCTGGGGTGTTCTTCGTGCAGACACTTGCCTTTTTATACCACGATCATTGCAGAATAAGTTAAATTCATCAGAAGTGAACTCTCCTCCTCTATCAGATCTAAGACATTTCAGCTGTCTTCCTGTTTCATTTTCAACTCTTGCCTTGTACCATTTAAACATTTGAAAAGCTTTTGATTTTTCTTTTAAAAACATAACTGACATCATCCTCGAGTAATCATCCACAAATAATATGAAATATTTATCACCATAATAACTTTGAACTTTCATGGGACCACAAAGATCAGTGTGTACTAGATCGAAAATTCCTTTAGAATTGTAGGACTTACTTGTAAAGCTTGATCTTGTCATCTTACCCATTTGGCATTCTTGACACATAGCATTCTCAGGTTTTTCCAGACTTGGTAGACCTCTTACTTGGTGCTTCTTACTTATTTTGATCAGATTATCAAAATTTACATGACAAAACCTTTTATGCCATAACCAGGTATCATCTATCTTTGCATAAAGACACTTGTTTTGAGTTGAGTCAAGATGAAATGTATTACCTTTCGTTTGTGTTCCGGTAGCAGCTAACTTTCCATGGTTGTCATGAACTTTGACATTTCCTTTCTGAAATTCTATTCGGTATTCTATATTGTTTAGCTGTGCTACACTCAACAAATTGTATTTCAAGCCTTCAACCCAGTATACACCATCACATTTAGCATTGTCAAGAAGTGTTATAGATCCTTTACCTTTCACCGGAAATGGTGCACCATTACCAAATCTTACATAACCTCCATCATAGTCTTCTAATTTAACAAACTTGTGTTTATCACCTGTCATGTGATGTGAGCATCCACTGTCTATGATTCAAGAATCATTATTATTTATGTGAGATATTAGGGATTTTTCTTCATGCCTTTCTTCATCTGATCGATCTTTAATAGCCACATTAACAACTTCCTCTGTATCCGTTTCATCAGATTTATCGTCATTGGATTCCTCATCAACTACTAGGCATGTCTTTCTGTCTCTCCTTCTGAAGTCTCAGTGTCCTCTGTATTGGTTGTCTTTCTACCTATTATCTCAGTATTCTCTCTTTTCACTAGATTCTTTTTCAGGGAAAATAGAAGCCATATGTCCTATTTTATCACAATTGAAACATTTCAAAGGTAGCTTTCCTTTATACTTACCTTTTCCTCTCGGTAACCTTCTAGCTAATAATGCTTCAAACTCTTCTTGCTTCTTCATTTCCTCATAC
This sequence comes from Cryptomeria japonica, assembly GCF_030272615.1. NCBI lineage: Eukaryota > Viridiplantae > Streptophyta > Pinopsida > Cupressales > Cupressaceae > Cryptomeria > Cryptomeria japonica. Next base: position 833,152,980 of record NC_081411.1, read on the forward strand.
AGTTTATGCACTTCTTCCATGTTCTTGCGAAATCTTTCACTTGCTCCAATGTGATTCCCTTCAGAGTACTTACTCATTCTATCATTGTAATCATTAGATTCACCAATATGAAAAGAACTGAATGCAGATTCTACTTTATTTACCGAAGACCCACTGTTATCAAAATTACTTAAGTTAAATGCATGTAGTTTACCAATAGTAGCATCCAAAGAAACTAGCATATTAGGTACAGACCTCAATTCATTGATTGCAAAGACTCAAATGGCATAAGTAGGTAGAAGGGTTCTCAACAACTTACTTGTTACATCCTTTTCTTCAATAGTTCCTCCTGCTCCTTTAATTTGATTTACAGTCTCCTTTAATCTTGTACTATATTGGGTTATGTTCTCACCTTCATTCATTCTCATGGATTCAAGTTGTCCTCTTAGACTATCTACTTTTGCTCTTTGAACATGTTCATCACCGCCATACACAGATATGAGCTTTGTCCACATTGCTTTTGCATCATTGCAGCCTTCTAGATCATTAAACTCTAAGTCGGTCAATGCTAATGTTATTTCAATCATAGCTTGAATATGTTCTTGCTTTGCCTTTATCTCTTCCAAGTTTATTGGGTTGGTGCTTGGTGGTATGTAATCATTCTCCAAGTAATATGTTGCATATTCTCGAATTCCTGATAAATGCAGCTTCATCCATTTCTGTCATGTGGAGAAACTTGACTTGTTTAGCTTTGGTGCATCCCTTTTATACATCTTCGGATCTTTGCCTCAAGTACCTTTAAAATTTTCTTCCGGAGTCCAAAGCTCTGATACCAATTAAATTTCTAATGCCAATAGCTAACAAGATAAGAGGGGGGGGGGGGTGTGAATCATACAAACTTAATCTTCCATGAAATCAACAGATTCAACCTCGGTAACTTATACTTCAGCAATATAACTAAAAACTACTAAACATGCTAACTCATAAACACATAATCATCATAACACATATAACACCAGATTTAATGTGGAAACCCAAATAGGGAAAAACCACTGTGGGATTTCAGACCCACTAAGAAATATACTCTTCTAGAGTATGCTCGGTTAAAAGCAAATCCAGTTAAAGATTACAAACAGATTGCTAGATGTGACCCGGTTAAGGGATTTCCCTCAGATCTGTTAGGATCTTCACTTTCTTAGAAGTGACCTTGTCAAAGAATTTCAAACACTCATTTAGAATGTTACCTTGCTATAGGGTTTACAAATAAGACTGTTAAGTCCACTCGGTTAAGAGATTTTCTGTCACTTACAAAATAACAGTAATAAAAATATATCTACAACTTCACATCTAAAATACTAAAGTAGATTCTATTTTACTCAAAACAATCTTGTCATAGGACTTATCTTGTCCCTCTGCTGGGCTCCCTACTTTGTTATTCAAACAAGTCTTCAAGCTTCTGTGCTCGGTAATCACTATGTAGCATCCCTGTGCTTACACTTTGCCCACATGCTTTGTTTATCAACAATTCCTTATTTATAAACAATTTGCTAACCACTGAATCTCCTTGATCATATTTCCCATGATCAATCATAGCCATCAGATCTTCAATATTGACTAGGTTCAATGTATCCTTTGATCTGAAAATGTTTTACCTTGCCTTGGAACTTGCAGTCCTTCCTAGGAACTTGTGCTAAGTTATTGTGGTTCAATCTGTTTTGTAGATCTTCCTTTTGATTTTCCATTGCCGTAGATCCTTAACAAAATTCATGCGTGACATACCAATCATTTATTCATCTCCAGCTCATTAGCATCCTTCATTAAATAATGCTTTTATCCATCCAATGCGATCTATCATAACTCGGTTGCAACTCGGTAAATACTAAACTTTACTAGGTAGACATTCTGCCTTCATTAACCAATATCGATAACCTCAGGGTTTACCAACTAGGTTCCTTAGGGTTTACCGGCTAGGTTCTTTACTCGGTGACATAGTATAGTATTAACCTTACAATCAAACAACATATATAGGATATCAAAACAATCTAAACATCATGATCTCATCATTGTCTAACTCGGTAATAGTTGCCCATTGAATAACTTATTTCTCCCCTTATTCATCACATTCTTTTTGTGTCTTTTACCGACATCTTAATTCTATTCAAATCAATCTTCTCAAGATATGGCAACATCATACTGAATCAAAAAATCAATTTCTTGATATCAATGACAAAATAATATTATAAAGACAGTAATCATCCTTCTTCAGTTATATCAGTAATCTCCAACAACCTTCTCAATATCCTTATTGAATATCAACAATCTCCTTATATTGAAATGCCAACAGAAGGAGATAAATCAAATGGATGTTAAATCTGTATTTTTGAATGGTATACTAGAAGAAGAAGTTTATATTGAACAGTGTGAAGGATTTGTTGAAGACAAGAGTCAAGATTAGGTATGTAAATTAAACAAAGCTTTATATGGTCTTAAACATGCACCTAGAGCATTGTATGAAAGACTACTCTTATTTGATCAGGATTAGTTTTATAAGGACAAGTGAAAACAACAATATGTACATGAAGAATGATGAGGACAATGGAATACTGATCTCAGCCATATTTGTTGATGATATTATTTTTTGTGGTAATGACTCCTTATGCAAGAACTTTGGAAATGAAATGTGCAAAGAATTTGAGATGTCATTAAGTGGTGAGATAAAGTATTTTATAGGTTTACAGATACTGCAAATGAAAGATGAGATTTTTATTACTCAATCCAAGTACATAAAGGAAATCTTGAAGAAATTTGGAATGGAGGATTCTAAACCTGTAAGTACTCCTATGACTACTAACTGTAAACTATCAAAGAATGATGAATCTGCATCTGTTGATGAGACACTTTACCGATCTATGATTGGAAAGTTACAATATGTTGTGCACAGTAGACCGGATATAGCACATGCAGTAGGTATTGTTGCAAGATTCTTTGCAGATCCCAAAGAAACCCATATGACAACAATCAAGAGAATTTTTTAGATACCTGAGAGGCACTGAAGATTATGGCTTAGTATATGAAAAGAGAAATGATTTTGATTTAAAAGTTTAGACTGATGCTGATTGGGCAGGCAACATTGATGACAGGAAAAGCACAAGTGGTGGAGCTTTCTTTTTAGGAGAAAGACTAGTGAGTTGGCTTAGCAAGAAATAAGGATGTATTTCATAGTCAACAACTGAAGTTGAATATGTTGCTGCAACATTGAATTGTACTAATATAGCATGGATAAAGCCAACTGTTGGAAGGTATAAATGGGAAAGTTACCGAGCCAGTAACTATATTCTGTGATAATATGAGTGGCATTAACATTTCAAAGAATCCGATATGCACTCTAAGACAAAAAACATTTCTATCAAGTATCATTATCTCAGAGAAGAAGTTCAAGAGAAGAAAATTGTGTTGGAATATGTCAGTTCAAAGGAGCAAATAGCAGACATCTTCACAAAGCCACTGCCAAGGGACACTTTTGAGTATCTCAGAAGCAAGTTAGGGGTCCTACCCCTATCTTCTACTCACTGATAGAGTTCGGTGAAAGCATCAATTCGATGAATCTACAGAATATTATGTGTGGATTGATGATGATTTACGCACTTTAGGAGGTTTTCTAAAGGTGTGCAAGAAATAGTGAATAGAGACAAGTTGCTCTAACCGAGACTGAGATGATACATGTGTAACACAGCGAGGCAAATCACTTCACAACAAAAGAGTTCATGATTTAGTTCTTTTACTTTTTGGCATTGTTGTCAAAGGGGGAGAAGACTAAATGGTAAAGCCCTAAATGAAGAAGATAACATAAGACTAATGATAGGGGGAGAAGTTTACTAAAACAGGGAGAAGACTTCAGAAGATTTTAACAGCTCAAGGATAACAGGAGAAGTCTAACATCAATCTGAATCCGAATAAGTTGGAATAAATCAAGTTGGTATTGCCATTTAATTGTTGGTTTTGCCATCAATACCAAAGGGGGAGATTGTTGGGATTTCAATAGAAGGAGATTGTTGATATTCAATAAGGATATTGAGAAGGTTGTTGGAGATTACTGATATAATTGAAGAAGGATGATTACTGTCTTTACAATATTATTTTGTCATTGATGTCAAGAAATTGATTTTCTGATTCAATATGATGTTGCCATATCTTGAGAAGACTGATTTGAAGAGAATTAAGATGTCAGTAAAAGACACAAAAAGAATGTGATGAATAAGGGGAGAAATAAGTTATTCTATGGGCAACTATTACCAAGTTAGACAATGATGAGATCATGATGTTTAGATTGTTTTGATATCCTATATATGTTGTTTGATTGTAAGGTTAATACTATACTATGTCATCGAGCAAGGAACCTAGTCGATAAACCCTAAGGTTATCGATATCAGTTAATGAAGGCGAAATGTCTATCGAGTAAAGTTTAGTATTTACCGAGTTGCAACCGAGTTATGATAGATCACATTGGATGGATACAAGCATTATTTAATGAAGGATGCTAATGAGTTGGAGATGAATAAATGATTGGTATGCCGCGCATGAAGTTTGTTAATGATCTACAGCAATGGAAAATCAAGAGGAAGATCTACAACATAGATTGAACCACAATAACCTAGCACAAGTTCCTAGGAAGGACTGCAAGTTCCAAGGTGAGGTAAAACATTTTCAGATCGAAGGATACATTGAACCTAGTCAAGATTGAAGATCTGATGGCTTTGATTGATCATGGGAAATGTGATCAAGGAGATTCAACGGTTAGCAAATTGTTTATAAATAAGGAATTTTTGATAAACAAAGCATGCAGGCAAAGTGTAAGCACAGGGATGCTACATAGTGATTACCGAGCACAGAAGCTTGAAGACCCGTTTGAATAATAGAGTAGGTAGCCCAACAGAGGGACAAGATAAGTCCTATGACAAGATTGTTTTGAGCAAAATAGAATCTGCTTTAACATTTTAGATGTGAAGTTGCAGATATATTTTTATTACTGTTATTTTGTAAGTGACAGAAAATCTCTTAACGGAGTGGACTTAACAGTCTTATTTGTAAACCCACTAGCAAGGTAACATTCTAAATGAGTGTTTGAAATCCTTTGACAAGGTCACTTCTAACAAAGTGAAGATCCTAACAGATCTAAGGGAAATCCCTTAACCGGGTCACATCTAGCAATGTGTTTGTAATCTTTAATAGGATTTTCTTTTAACCGAGCATACTCTAGAAGAGTATATTTCTTAGTGGGTCCAAAATCCCACAGTGGTTTTTCCCTATTTGGGTTTCCACGTTAAATCTGGTGTTATATGTGTTGTGATGATTATGTGTTTATGAGTTAGCATGTTTAGCAGTTTTTAGTTATATTGCTGAAGTATAAGTTATCGAGGTTGAATCTATTGATTTTATTGAAGATTAAGTTTGTATGATTCACCCCCCCCTCTCATCTTGTTAGCTATTGGCATCAAAAGTTTACAATCTGCACCTTCGACGTGATCTTCCATAAACTTAAGGATATAGGGATTTTGAGATTCATTAGGAAGATAGGGTCTAACCCATACACTAGCTAAAGAGGAGAGGTACCCAAAGAGTTTTTAATCTCGAATTAGTTTGTCCACAAAGAAAAAATTAATTGGGATTGCTAGTCCTTTTGGTTTTGATTTTACAATTATTTTATTACCATGATTAGGTTCTTATTGGTGGAATTATCCACCCTAGTTCCGTGTGGGTAATAATTAGATGAAAATTTCAAAGTTACCTTATTTTCAAAAGCCCACTGAAGAAAATGAGTAGAAGAAAAATGGGATCATTATCACATACCAAATAAAATGGAATCCCAAACTCGGTGACAAAACTTTCTTCCAAAAACTTGATCATAACTTCAATAGCAGGGATAACTTTAAGAAACCACCCCCTGGGCAACTGTGTAAAATCCTGGCGAATCAGACATTATTTTTGGGGGGAAATTTTCATATTGATGGTGGAATTTTTTTTCAAAATAGGGAATTTTTTTTTTTTGTATTGGCGATTTTTTTCTAGGGTACGAAAATTCCATAAATTTCTGGCAAATAACACCTTGTTCTATGGGGAAAATATATATTGTAGGAGGCAAATAATTTTTGTTAAAAGGAACAAATATATAATTTTATGGGTGGAAATTTTTACTCCAAAGGAAAAATTATTTAAATGTATTGGTGATTTTTATCCACCGCTTGAAAATTATTTAATTTGTTTTGGCAAATATTTTGTTATTTATGAAAAAATATATAATTTATTAGTGATTTCATGAATTCATTGCCATTAATAGACAAGGCACATCACATCACATCAGTACATCACATTGAGTCCGAACTTTGCATGATGTATCAATAAGCGCGGCCTCTTTGACATGTGAAGGGTGACACATACCTAAAATCTATCAATGATTTTAAACCGTTCGATGATCATAGATCAATGGCTGAAGTTTTATTTCGGCCCAATTTTCTGAAGAGAACATAGCTCACCAGAAAGTGCCCGGAATGGAATTGGATTCAATAGACACGTATCAAATGTCACAAATCACAATCGATAATTTTGTTCATTTAATATATATCTATTCACTAATTGCAATCCACTCTGTCCCCACAACTTCCAATGTGATACTTGCCAACTTGGTACTGGTTTATAGTTGTTTCCATTTTCACACAATAGTGCATTTATGGGAAAGATTTACAGAGATATGAAAGATTTTAAAAAATTTAAAGCAATTAATATGGTTAGAGAAGTAATTATTAAAATCAAGAGCTTCAACTATTTATATATCATCTCTGTTTCTTTCATCTTCAATTAGCCTTTGCCATTTGGTAGATAAATCATCAAAGCTCATGGTATTTAAATTCTTCCTTTGGTTTAGGTTTATAGGCTCAGGGTGTTTAATTTGTTAATCTATTTTCTCAAGATGGACACTCCCATCCGCTTGAGAAGCATTTCTGCAGAGGACCAGAGGGCCTTTCTGGGATCCGTTAGAGACCCAACCCTCCAATCAGTCTGCAAGGAGGTTGGGTTGTTCACCAATGAGGCTATGTGGATGGTGCTGGGCAGAGAGTTTTTGCGAAACTAAGATACTGTGTTAACATGGACATTACATTCTGGTTCTTGGCGTCTCTTCTGGACCTCAGAGGAGACAAGGTGGATATGTTGATGTTGTTAAGGAAGACTTCCTTGGAGATGAAATTATTGTTGTTGTCCTTGCAAAAGTAGGGGTGGGGATCCCTTGGGCAAGTGAATTATCCAAGCTTCTCCTCCCTGACCAAATAGTGTTAGTGGCCAGGCAACCGTTTCTCCTGAACATGAATGCGGAGCACTTGACACGTCATAGGAAATGGGCGTGGATTGGCAGGGACTTCCTTTGGAAATGGTTGGTCCTGGACGACTTTCCAAACTACATGTGGCTTGAAGAATTCTCTCAGCTTATGTTGTCTGAAGAATTCTACATGGAAGGAGGGCCAGATTCTTAGGGCAAAGTTGTAAACCATCCACTACTTGTGCCCTAGCCCCGCCCCCCTTGGCCCCTAGTAGTTTTTTTTTCCTATGTCCTCGAAACCTAACAGGCTCAGTGGCTCACTCATTTTGGCTTTTAAGTTTTTGAGGGACTCAAGTCTCAGATGTAAAAATTGTAAATTTCCAAAGCATAAATATTAATGATAATTTTTCAAATTCTAGTTTGTTTCAGTTTGCCTCTTAGAGTCTTATCGATATAAAAACGCTTTCTATAATTCTATTTCATTTTTATTAATGAAAATTTTTCAAATGCTTTTTGTCTATGAGCTACGTTATTTCAATATTTTGTCAAACAATGAAAATAAATTTAATACTGTGATCTTTTTTATGTAATGCTTCTTCCTCTATATTTAATATATATATAAAAAATTCAGTTCATTCCATTAATTGTTTGTACATTGATTATGGTTGATTATAATTTTATAAATATAAATAAAAAATAAGTTTATCTCGCGAAAAACATTTGAATTAAAACTAAAACTCCAACTCACTTGTTGTTGAAGTTTTGAACTAGTGCATGCGTGGGTTGGTACTGGGCACATGCTATGATTTATAGTTAAGATTTTGTCATAATGAATAAATTTGAGACATTTATGAAGGGTAGATGGGATCGCTTTCATGGAAGAGAACCAAGGGCAAGGATGTCCAACTTAACACAAAATTGATCTAAAGTAGGATTTAGGAATGATAGCAAAAATGACATCTAAGCACTTAGTAGCAACCTTAACGAGAACTGGAAGAGTAATATAACCTATAGTAGGACTAGAGAAACCATCTAAGATCTTAACCACTAAATCAAATTTATCATATCAATATGTTACTTAATGAAATTGTAAATTATAAAGATATTCTTAACTTATTACATTCACCATACATGTTGGATCAATCATCAATGAGAACACCTCGTGAGAGTATGTCTTTGATCTTTGCAGGTGGTATATAGACTTATAGTGGGCCATCAGGTGTTTCAAATTTCAATGTTCAATAGTCTCACTAGGATCAAAGGTAATGCATATTGCATAGGTCCTTAGGAGGTGCAAGTTTATCAATAAGATTCACCACATTATTTATCAATAAAATTATATTAAATTAAAATTTATATTAAACTAAATTTATGTTGAACTTTTATATATATTTTGAGTCTTTATTTATTTATTAAATTAAAATTTATATTACACTAAATTTATGTTGAACTTTTATATATATTTTTAAACTATTTTTTAAAATTATATATCGTAAACATATTTTTAAAGAATTTTGTTAAACTTTAAATTAATATTTTAGATTTAATATTGAATGTTTTCTTTTTTATATTAAACTTTTACCTTTCAAATTGTATATCAAAATTTTTATTTTTATTTTAGTTATTTGTTTTATTCTAGAAACTAAGTTTCATGTTCTATACTATTATTGAATTTCATATTTTTACAAATAAAATTTAACATTATATTTAATAGTTATCTCGAACTATTGCACATCTTTAAATGTCTCTTATTATGGGACCGATGACATCTGACAATAGGTACCATCATCCGTTGGATGAGAAAAGATCAACGGCTTAAGGTGGATTTCGGCACGAATGTGGGAAGTGAACACATTTGTGAGAACTTCCCCCAGAATTGAACGTTTTAAATTTAATTAAATATAATTAAGTCTATAAAGCTCTTTTTAGGGCGGAAGTTTAAAATGATTAAACAGACTTAAAAAACAGTCCCAAAAAGTGACACGAGTATGGTGACGTGCCCGAAAAATGGTAGAAGTCATGGGACCCACGACATTTGACAACAGGTACCATCGTCCATTGGATGAGCAAAGATCAACAACTTAGGGTAGATTTCGGCCCGAATGTGAGAAGTGAACACATTTGTGAGAACTTCGCCTGGAATTGAATGTTTTAAATTTAATTAAATATAATTAAGTCTATAAAGCTATTTTTCAGGCAAAAGTTTAAAATGATTAGACAGACTTAAAAAAATAGTCCCGAAAAGTGACATGAGTATGGTGATGTGCCCGAAAAATGGTAGAAGTCATGGGACCCACGACATTTGACAACATGTACCATCGTCCGTTGGATGAGAAAAAATCAACAACTTAGGGTGGATTTCGGCCCGAATGTGGGAAGTGAACAAATTTGTGAGAACTTCGCCTAGAATTGAATGTTTAAAATTTAATTAAATATAATTAAGTCTATAAAGCTCTTTTTCGGGCGAAAGTTTAAAATGATTAAACAAAGATAAAAAATAGTCCCGACTCCCGAAAAGTGACTCGAGTGTGGTGACGTTTCCGAATAATGGTAGAAGTCATGGGACCCACGACATCTGACAATAGGTACCATCGTCAGTTGGATGAGAAAGATCAATGGCTTAGGGTGGATTTCGGCCCGAATGTGGGAAGTGAACACATTTGTGAGAACTTCGCCTGGAATTGAACATTTTACATTTAATGTCCTCAGAATTTAGATTGAAGTAATGAATGTTTTGTCCTTCGGTGACGAATAGATATTAATAATAATTAATAAAATTACAACATGATTCTAGATATTTTTCCCTAAGTATTACTTTTGTACTTTTCAGAGTTTTCAAAATAAGTGACTCATAAATCATAATCGTATTTCATTTCATGGACAAACCAGTAAATCGAGGGAGATTCTGAAACAACTACTAGATTGAGGAATACAAGTTGCAACAGAGACTATATGCACCAATCTAGTGAAATAGAAATTTTGGGTAAAATCTAGAACACATCTCACCTTTTTTTATTTTTTTAATCTCGTGGTCCAATTTGAGGGTTAGCATTTTCAGGTCTGTATCTAGCATTATTTTGAATTATTAACAATAACAATGATGGGGAAAACGGGAAGCAGTAGTTCAATAGGAAGCCAAGTGAAAAAAAATGTACCTAACCGAACTGGTTAAAACACCAGGTTTCACTGATGAATACCATGATATTTATGACCCTACTATCCATGGTGAAAAGTGTACCATAGATATTATATATGCATTGTCTAATAAGGCAATAGATCCATCCAAGGAAAAATTTACTGTTTTCAACACAATGTTAAAACTAAAAACAAATAAAATCGCATCGTGGGATGCTGGATTGGGAAGCATGGTGTTACCTGAAGTATTCCCTTGCTTTGATTTTGTCATGCTCTGCGCTGAAAATTATGATGAAGACAAAAAAGCAATTTTCAATAAAAAAACAAAAGAGGAAATTCTATCCATAAATGTGGGAGAATTTACTCGTTTGTTGAACCTAGGGTTTGAAGCACAAAACTCAAATGTCCAAATTGACCTAGGAAAGCTGGCAGAGAATTATGAAAGTCTCGATCAAAGTCGCAGAGATTCATTTATCAAAGCTCTAATAAAGCATGGTACTCAGTTGGATCAGAATCATAAGCCTCCTTATGATTCTAACATTTTTGTTCCATGGGTTGGGGATACTATTTCCTTGCTATCGTTTTGCCTAGGATTGGAAAATGATAGGGAAGTGGGTCCAAGCCTTCTTGAAATGATTTTTAAGATCCATTGTGTAGGTCAGCCAGTAAGATATAATTTTATTGAGCACATTGTTCAATCCATGCAAAAACAATTACTAATGATAAAAAAAGGTTCCTATAAGACATTTAGGTTCTCTTCCTCCTTGTGCTATCTCCTTCTATCCAAGTATCATGTAATATTCGAGACCAACAATCTTCAAATTGTGAACTATAAGATTGATGAGAACACTCAGAACAAAAAAGAGTGTCCAATATATGAATGGACACCAAAGATAAGGATGCATGATAACAGAAAGAACTACAACCATTTTGTAGACTTCTTTTTGGCACCAACGTATAATGAAATTACAAGCACTCCAATGCCTAGATTGCCTGTGTCTTGTAGAGATTGCATTCAACTTGGAAGTCAAATACAATTGGCTGACTGGTTCTTCATGGAAGAATTGACTATGTTAAAGTTTTACTAATCAGTAGTAAAACCATACAGACTCCCAATACATGTGACAAAGAGGGTATTTGCATTGGAATATGTACGACAGTTGGATAGCATAGATAGGCACTTTCATGGTCAGCAAAAGAAGAGCATATTTCCTTCCTTGCCTTTTTCATATAGAGGGTTCACATTTGAGAGAAAAGCATTCAATGTGGCACATGATTTTTTGATAGTTTTTAGCTTTGGTGATGAGGGTCTCTAGCAGTATGATCTAATCGGTGTAGTTCAAGCAAGGCTTAAGAAAAATGGGAACTCTTCAGCGTTATGTCAACATGAAAGTAAACCATTGCTAGAAAAGCTTAGAAACATGGACTCCTGGGATGAGGTAAAAAAAGAGATGGAGAAAATTGCCGCTGACAATAACATTTCAATAGTAGAAATGTCATCACAAATTATGACATTTCACACATAGAGGACAATAGAGGAGAGCCAGGGCATCCAAAATAGGAGGTCTTACAATTTCTACCAAAAATCTGCTAATCCATCTAACAAATCTATTCCCAAATCAATTCTGCACGAATGTAAAGAGAGTTATTGGACTCAAACCAAAATAAATGATTTTTGGACTATGAGGAAGAATCTCGGTGAACCAAAGACCAATGAAAAAATTGAGACCATTGACGAGGATGAAGGGTTTAGCAAATTGTGGAATATGGAGCATCCCACAACAACATATGACAAGAGTGAAGATGATGATGAGTATGAGGTTGAGCCCAATCCAAAAACTACTACAGTCCCTAAAATATTAGGTGGAGTCAATGAGTCCATGAAATAAAAATATAGCAAAGGGGCAAACATTGTGGAAAAAATGGGTTTTGAAGGTGGTGGTCTAGGTCCTAGAGGAGAAGGCATTTGGTATCCACTTGAGGTACAAATTCCATCAGATTCAAAATCAAAAGCTTCTGTTAAACAAGTCATTAGACTTGATTCTTCAAATTCATCATAGAAAGGTACTACTCATTACCCTCAGGGTCCACCTATATTTGTTTTAGGTTCAAATCCACAACCACCACCACATCATGGTATTCCCATTGGTGGTGAATCAAGTGCCACTGCCACTAGTGGGGAATCTGGGGATAGTATTCTTATTATTATTCAGTCAAGTGCCGCTGTGATTGGTGGGTTTAGCATGGGTACTACTATTGATACTAGTTTTCTTGGTGTTGGACAAGGGCTACAACAAAATATCTCTCACAAGAGGCCACTAGTGGTAGATACTCAATCTCATACTATTGAGAATCCTATATCAAGTGCCACTGACACTACAAATCAATCATTTGCAAGTTCAGATCACACACCTCAAAAGATTATGAAAACTACACATAAAAGTGTCAGTGGGACATGATCGGTAAAGGTTGTTGGTAATCCTAGTAATGCATTAGTTAAAACCACAAGCGTAAGTGGAACTGGAGCCTCTGTTATTCCTATGTCACCTTTCAAACATTCAATTGCTTCAGCAAGCCCAAATTTTTAATTTCATGATTACTATGAAAAATTTGAACACACAAAAAATGCAAATAAAGAAAAAAAGAGAACATTTCAGAGGGTTGCCCTAATTGAAGTTTTAGACGAACAACCTGCAAGGAATAGGGTATTTCCAACATATGACTCACACAAAGATATGATGGAGTTCATGGTTGTTATGCCCCCAACTAAAGATAAAAATCCACCACATAGTTAGATAGATCCCTCTGAATTTCAAGTTAGCACCCTCCAAATGGATTTTTCCAAAGTACATAATGTGGACAAAATTAGTGTGTCAAAAAGGACTAATGAAGTGGTCTACACTTCACTACCAAAGGTGGAGAGAGAAAAAAATAAACTGGAGAAACAAATAGAAAAGTTACAGGAAGACCTGTCAAACGAAAAATCAAAGAGGAAAGCAACAGATAACAAGTGCAATGATTTACAGAAAAGGATAAAAAATTTGGGCTCTGTAGTAGAAATTGTAGAGAAGGAGAAGATGGACGCAGAATTGAAGGATCTAAGAGAAAAACTGGCTAAAAGCAATAAAAACATTGATGAAGAAAGAGCCAGTTTTAAAAAATTATACAAAAGTTATGAGTTTGTTGCTGCCTAAATGAGAAAAATACAGGACCTATTGGATCATGAGAAGGAAAAAGAAAAACATTTGCAAGAGGAAGTAGAGGAAGAAATGAAAAAATGTGCACAAATGAAAGACGACATGCACAATGCAAATGATAAAATTAAAACTTTGGAGGATAGATTGAAAGATAATATGAAAAATACAATGAAGTATATACAAGAAAACATTTGGCAGCAAATAATGCAGAGGAGTGACAAGTTGTGTGAATGGTTTGAATTGAGTGAAAGTCCGAGAGTAAGTTATATGAAAATCAAAGGGCACTTTGAGAAGAGCATTCATGTTTATTCAAAAGAGGATATGGCAAAATAGATTCTGCAAGTAGTCTACAATACCAGTGATAGCTACTTGGCATCCAAGGGAACTAAGAGCCACATTTATGCCACAGTTAAGACATAATCTATCATTCAAAAATCCCAGAAACTAAGGGAAACATTAGAAGTTATGGATAAATGTGGCAAAAAGATATTGACGCTACAAGAAAAGAAAACTAACTTGATTAAACTTGGTTTTCCTAAGACCGTTGACCCATCAAATAAATTCATTGGAAAAGAAGCTTACAAAAAAAACATGGAGAGTGGGATTCAGTGGCAGTTGGTAGGGATTGTTCAACAGATTCTCCAAATTAGCTCTTTAATGGAGCAGGTGTCCTCCATCCATATTCCTCGTGAATGGAATGGTGTGGCTGACTGTTTGGCCAAGTGGGCATCAGAACATGATAGTGAGTGGAAAGTGGAAGGCTGGGAGCATCTCTCTGGGGATTACTGTTAGGAATTGCAGAAGATTCTCACTGAGGACATGGATGGCTTTGAAGTTGGTTGATCTGCGGCGGGGCTTGTAGTTCTTCTCTGGGGCCTCCGGGCTCTGATTCTTTTTTGTGATGCTTGTTTCTGATTCTCAATAAAGTTTTTGTTAGGCCCAATATGGAAAGCTAATGTACTGAGAGGGGAGGGGTGAATCAGTACTCTAAAAATTTTCTTTGATAATAACCTTACTGTTATGCATAAACAAAATAGTGCAGTAACATAAAATAAAACTAAAATCAACAGATAACAATCATATATGATTCACTCCATAACACATATATTTTGGTCACGCAGAAACTCTTGGTTAGAGAGAAAAACTGCGATGGGGATGGCACCCACAACTTCACTTCTGCAATAATAAAGATTGCTCGGTTAGAGCTACATTTAGCTATTTCTGATAGCTTACCCTATTAGGAGTATCAAGATCAGTTAGATCTACCTTACTAAAGGATTTTACAACACTGTATAAGTGTAGCACTTGGTTAAAGGATTTACAATTTATAGACTTGGTTAGAGTCTTTTACCCTATTAAAGGTTTCTCTTATAACTTCAAAATATTACAATAAAATCATTACAAATATCTGCAATTTTACATCTGAAATGCTAAAGCAGATTCTATGTGCTCTGAATAAGATTACCTAGCTTGTAGCATACCTCAGTAACCCATAATGAAACTCAGTAAACCCTTCTATTTACTCTGTTCTTTGACTGTTCATTGATAACCTTCTCGGTGACCTCTCCATGTCTCTGTAATAGTCTTCCTTCATGCATACACACTTCTTATATCTAACCCTAGAATCATGTTGTATAAATAGATCTCTTACAGCAGTGATTTAATTCATTGCTTCGATCTTACAAAAAGATTCTTCGAATGAATAACTAAACAAAATATCTCATTGTTTAGATTGACCTTGTAATCATACACAATCTCCTAATGCAATTTCCAATGCAAAAACGGTTAGATGTGACTTGATCTTGTAACACGTTTTCATGTGCATGTCTAGGTTCAATGTATTTGGTAAAATGTTTCACTCGGTGAATATCAACTCGATGAGTTAACTTTACCACTCGGTAGGCATGAAACATTACTCGGTAAACAACTCAGTGAATACTGCATTTTGTGACTGCTTTCTTCTGTAACCGACTAGATTGTTCATACCGACTTCTCTGTGTGTACTGACTGCATGATTCAGTAATACTAACCGACTAGAATATTTATAGTATGACTTTGGATATGAAACTAATGGCGATTTGATAAGTAGTAACAATCTCCCCTTTTGACATTAGTTGAGATGTTTGACAAAAACTACTTACAAAGTCATAACTCAAAAACTATATACTTGACAATATATACAATAGTCAAAAAATAGTATATGCAGATATACTCCCCTTGTCATTATTCTGTACATAACTTTGACTTTTGCATGTTCGGTTCTGTTCTGTAGTTGTGTGCTCTGAATGCTCTGTATATTCTGCTCGGTACACTCCCCTTGTATACAATACTCAAAATTGTGTTAACAAAACTGTATTACTCTCCAAATGTAGAATTACTCCCCCTTTGCTAGGCTTTCCTCTTTGTAGTATCATAATATTACTCCCGCTTTTTGACAAACATTAAAAACTTAATTTCCATCCGGAGGCGGTAACTGATCAAAAATAGTCTTATACTTGGTCTGGGTGTCGGTGAGGGCGAGTGAGAGTGAGTCCTTGACACTTTCCATTAATGAGTTTTGTATTTGAATATTAGATAATAGTGATATCAAGCCATCAAGAGTGCTTCCCTCTTGTGTAGTTGATAAGCGTGTAGCTCAGTTGATCTGTTCCTATACTGATGAGAGATGAGAAAGGAATAATGTTTGAAGGGTCATTATATCCATCCTGATTTTATGCTCTTCATTCCTTAGTTCTAACTGTTGAGACATGAGCTGTTGTAGCTTTTTGTAAAAATTCTGAACTGAATTAGGCTCAGTGGTCAACTTAGATGAGAGATTGGTGATCTCTTTCTCAATTGCATCAATTTTATTTTTGATATCTTTAGTAAATAAAGAAAATGTACACAATTTCTAGAATAAATAAAGAATGTGCTTGAGTTGAGGGGACAACTCAACAATGAATTTGACAAGTTTTACCTTGCCAACAATAATTGATTTTTGTACTTCCTCTATCATTTTTGTTGTAGGCTCTTTATCCTTGAGCTTTCTTAAGTACTCAGATGCATCAACTCCAGATGTTTCAATCTGATTGAGGAGTTCTTCAAACTGAATATGGATGGCTGCATCGGTTGACACTGTTGCTGATGGTAGCATTTCTATGAGTAGTGTCCTAACCTTCTGAAGTACTTTATTCTTTTTCTGTATGGCCAGTTGCTTCTCTTGTTCAGCCTTTGCTTTGCATAGTTCACCGAATTCAGTGAGTGCTTTCCCTTTCAGTTTGGAAATGTCTACATTGGGCAACACGATTGGTTTAGATAAGTCAAATTTAAAACCATGCTTTCTCACCTTCTTTTCTTTTCCTTTGGTCTATGGCACTAAGACAAGTGCTTGTGAGGCTTGCTGACCCTCGGTAGGTTGCTCGATAGATGCAACACTTTGGTCTGTTCCTGTAGCTGTTGCAGTGTCTTTGGGTGGCTCGGTGCTAGGGGTCTCAGCTGTAATAGTTGCAGTGCTTGTCTGTGCTTGAGACTTCTGATCTTTGGTTGTATCACCTGCAGCTTCAGATTTGTT
This sequence comes from Cryptomeria japonica, assembly GCF_030272615.1. Classification (NCBI taxonomy): domain Eukaryota; kingdom Viridiplantae; phylum Streptophyta; class Pinopsida; order Cupressales; family Cupressaceae; genus Cryptomeria; species Cryptomeria japonica. The sequence goes on from NC_081411.1 coordinate 833,170,150, forward strand.
GCTTGTATCTTCTGCAGCTTCAGATTTGTTACCTTCGGTAGCTTTCTCGGTGTCCTTGGGAGCTTCGGTTGAGACTGGTGGCTTCACTAGCAGATAAGGCTGAACTTGTTCTAAGATAGATTCACTAGAGACAAGTTTTGCATAAGTGGTGCCTTCAATCATTTCCTGCTCCGGTGCTGCTTCATCCATTACATCTTCATCAATTTGTATAGTGTCAACCGGGTCTGGACCTTGCTCGATGACATCTGGATCTTGCTCGATGACATCAACAATTTCAATTTGAGATTGTTCACTGACATCCTTTTGTTTCAAGATCTCCTGCCACTTGGCTTTAGTCTCATTTTCCACATCAATGTATAGCCCATTCATCAATTTTAAGGCTCTCTGCTTCACAAGAAATTTTGAATTGTATGTGGTCAGATGCTCCTTGATTTCAGCTACGAACATGTCAGGAAATAGATGGACTAGACTTCTTTCTCTTATTTGTCTCTCTGAATCCATTGCATATTTCCATCTGTTATCAATATGTGAGTAGAGTTCACTCGGAAGTGACTTTGCTAGTTCTAATGGTGCTAACCGAAACTTCAGAAGTGTACATATGACAGCTTCTTCAATCTGTCATTTCTCATCATTATTCCTAGTCTCATACTTAACATATCTGAATCTTGCAAATCCACCGTATTCTTTAAGATTGGCACAAAAATTTTCAACACAATGTTTACCTTTTTTCTTTTCACAATCTGGAATTTGTTTGCATCATCAGACTCTGTATCACTCAACTCTTTTGCCAAAATGAGTCTCCAGTAGATTTCTTGTAAGTCTTGGTTACCTTTGGAATGACAACAGTCTTTTGTTTCTTTCTCGGTGATGCAGCTGATGCTCTGGTGTTGGGTCTCTTTGTTGGTGGAGTCGGTAAGGCCTTTGTTATGCCTTGTTTCTTTCTTTTCAGAACTTTGCCCTTTGGCAACTCTATGCTCAATGTTATTGCAGCTTCTTGTGCTTCTAATTCCTCTTTGGTAATGGCAAGATTTCCTTTGACAGGTGTAGAGGAGGATTCTTCTCTGAATTTCTCAGATAAAGCCTTTATCATCTTTGTAGCTTTTCTTGTAGCCTTAGGAACTACAATGCTCATTTTTACTTTCTCCTTCACCTCTTCATAGGTTCCATACCTTAGTTTAGTTGCATGCCTTGGCAGTGATAGATAGGCATCAATTTGTTGCTATGTAATATCATATTCAATCTCATAACCCATTGGTTGCAATGATTGAGTCCTCAGTTCAACAACATTTACATAGCAATAATCAGTGTCGACTTCAAAACATATATTGTCCTTGTATTTTTCAACCAGCTGTGGTGGGATCCTGTACCTATTGTGCATTTTCTCTTGGAATTTGCTGAAGTAATCATCCATGATATCATTAAAGTTATCTCCTAACTTCTTGATGTAGTCATTGATCTGATGGGTGATAGGTCAGTGTAGCTCCCATACTACTTTACCGACTGAGGGAAAGAACTTCTCAAAATAGAAAAACATACATACAAGTAGTGAACCGAACTTTAGTGTGTTTGCTGAGTTGTTCTTCTTCGGCTTCCTTATTGTGTTCAGGTTCTCAAACAAGTTCTTTAGTAGCACTTCACATAAGTCTACTTTCATTCCCTTCTTCACTATTTTGTAGGCTAGGTCCACTGCAGCACATGGTACACTATTTTCCCTTGCAGATTGGAAGAAACAGTAACCAATAACTCTGATTACAAATTTTAGTTCAGCATTAGTGACATTATTCAGTTTTAGTCCTCGTTAATCAGATTCAACTCCGGTTAGACTGATTAGCTCCTTTTGTGATATCATTTTCTGTGCACGAGCATGATCGTAGATGGGATATCTGGTGATCAGGTGAATGACTTCCTTCATGATCTTGAATGGTTGCTCTTGTAGCCACATGAAATCATCATGTACTCTGCTCAATACAAACTTAACCCACTGGGGTTTGAACGCATGGGGATAGACTAGGGCTTCAGTTAATCCCTTGATTTTGATATGCTCAAATTTGCTATCCAGTTTGTCATCAGTGCACAGTTCATCATATGTGTCACTAATCTCTACATGACTGAGTTCCTCAACACGACATTTGGTAAAGAATCTGACATCTTCCACTAACAAGACTCGATTCGGGATGAGTGAAAATGCAGTTTTATCATTCGGTTCTGAGGCAACTTTAGGAGTTAGAGAATATTTCAGCGAGGGCTTCTCCACATTTTGGACAACTACAGGGTCTTGGATCTTGGGCGCCATGGTAGATTTTAGGTAAGATTTGACAAGTTATCCTTAGGGTTTACAAGTGACTGACGCTTCACACTCGGTAGACAATAGCAATTTGACTAGATTGGAAACCAGTTTAACAGTGTGAATAGATTGATGTAAATACCTCAAAATTCACTCTGAATGAAGTTTGATCACTTTGATTTGCTCTGCTCTGCTTCTCAAAAACTTGGGTGAATGAAAATGACCGCGAAAACACTTTTAAGTACTCAAAAATACCTTATCGGACTCCGTGCAAGTTAGGTCAATATATTAAATGCACTTGGTTCACCTTTTACCGATTTACTCTTTTTTTTTTTTTTTTTCTGTTTTCACCGAGTACCCAACTTTGCTTTATTAACCGACTTGACAGGTTTCCTGTATACACCGACTTGACAAGTTTCCTATATAGTATATAAACTGACTAATTGCATCTTAACTATGCAGATTTTGAATTCTGTTCATAATAGAAATAGGAACTGTTATGATTTAATTTTTAGAGAATGCAGTCCCTTCATACCTTTCCTTGACTAATTTGAAATAGGTGCACCTAACTTGGTAGGTAAGGTGCTTTCTTCATCAGACATAATTTCTTTCTTTTTCCAAATCATCTTGAATTTTTCTTTTATCTCTTCAGTGTCTCTTCTCGGTTGATCTCTGCAATCTCTAGCTAAATGTCCAGCTTTGTGACAATGAAAACATGCCATACCAGGATTTCTCCATGATCTCCAGTTGTTCATTCCAATCTTATAAAATAGTTCGCACTTATATGTCCATATCTTCCACAACATTCGCACCATATCCTTGTATTGTAATCCCATGGTACTGCTGCATATTGTCGGTAAGGGTCTGTGTGAGTTCGGTAACCTCCAGTGTTTGCTCGGTGTGGATACTTCATGTAGTTCTTTTTCTTAAACTAGCACTTCTTGGTACTATGTCCATATCTATTGCAGTTTCTACAAAACCCTTTGAATTTTGCCTTCTGATAGTTGTTAACAGACTTTGTCCTACATTGATTAGGTATGTGACCATATTTATTGCAATTGTAACAATATCCATTGGATTTAGAGATATTCGGTTGCTTACCTTTTCTGATCTGGCATATGTTGGCAGTATGACCTTGATTTCCACAATAGTAGCAAATAGGCTTCTTCCTTTTGATGTTATTCCTTTTTCTAGCTTGTTTTGATGATTCTCCTCTCTCGGTAGTATGAATTCCTTTCTCGGTAGATTCTTTTCCTTTGTAACCGAGTCCTCCATCTTTGTAGAGTCTTCTTGTATTTAGTTGCTCATCCAACATCTTTGATGCTTCATAACTTTTCTCCAATGATTCTCTGGATTTGTTCTCTATTTCAAGTTCACCAGTCAACCTTGATACTTCAAGTTTCAATGATTGATTTTCATCATTCTTCAGAATTGCTTCATGATGTGCATAACCTAGTTGATCTGTCATATTTTGTTGAATACCAGTTAACCTTATGATTTCATCATCCTTATCAGATACTAGAGCTTCAAGTTGTTGTTTCTCTCTTTATAGATCTCTTTCTTTATCCTCAGCTATCCTTAATGCATCTAGATTTTTAGTCATCTGTGTACTGAAATGTTCATGTTCTCTTTTCATTGCTTTTAGTTGATCAGCCAATGCTTTGTTCTTTTCTTTCAACATTCCAATCATTTCTTCAGTCTCTTTAGATATACTGTTCTCAGATGATGTCTCGATTTGTTCCACTAGCTCTTGAGAATCCTGCAAGTCATCAGATAATCTTCTCCTTACTTTCAGAGATTTTTGCATTTGCCTCTGCATGTCTGCAATCACTTGATTTGCATTATCCATCTCTTCTTGAAGATGCACAATCCTCCAAGATTGTTTGTAGCCTTCCATTGCTAAGATCTTTCTCTTTAGGTAGTTAAACCCTTTTCCAAGATTCAAGCTCTGATACCAATTGTTAGGCCCAATATGGAAAGCTAATGTACTGAGAGGGGAGGGGTGAATCAGTACTCCAAAACTTTTCTTTGATAGTAACCTTACTGTTATGCATAAACATAATAGTGCAGTAACATAAAATAAAACTAAAATCAACAAATAACAATCATACATGATTCACTCCATAACACATATATTTTGGTCATGCAAAAACTCTTGGTTAGAGAGAAAAACTGCGGTGGGGATGGCACCCACAACTTCACTACTGCAATAATCAAGATTGCTCGGTTAGAGCTACATTTAGCTATTTCTGATAGCTTACCCTGTTAGGAGTATCAAGATCAGTTAGATCTACCTTACTAAAGGATTTTACAACACTATATAAGTTTAGCACCTGATTAAAGGATTTACAATTTATAGAATTGGTTAGAGTCTTTTACCCTATTAAAGGTTTCTCTTATAACTTCAAAATATTACAATAAAATCATTACAAATATCTGCAACTTTACATCTGAAATGCTAAAGCAGATTCTATGTGCTCTGAATAAGATTACCTAGCTTGTAGCATACCTCGGTAACCCATAATCAAACTCGGTAAACCCTTCTATTTACTCTGTTTTTTGATTGTTCACTGATAACCTTCTCGGTGACCTCTCTGTGTCTCTGTAATAGTCTTCCTTCATGCATACACACTTCTTATATCTAACCCTAGAATCATGTTGTATAAATAGATCTCTTACAACAGTGATTTAATTCATTGCTTCGATCTTACAAAAAGATTCTTCGAATGAATAACTAAACAAAATATCTCATTGGTTAGATTGACCTTGTAATCATACATAATCTCCTAATGCAATTTCCAATGCAAAAACGATTAGATGTGCCTTAATCTTGTAACACATTTTCATGTGCATGTCCAGGTTCAATGTATCTGGTAAAACATTTCACTCAGTGAATATCAACTTGGTGAGTTAACTTTACCACTCGATAGCCATGAAACATTACTTGGTAAACAGCTCGGTGAATATTGCGTTCTATGACTGCTTTCTTCTATAACCGACTAGACTATTCATACTAACTTCTCTGTGTGTACCGACTACATGATTCGGTAATACTAACCGACTAGAATATATATAGTATGACTTTGGATATGAAACTAATGGCAATTTGATAAGTAGTAACAGTTTTTACCCTTTTAGTCAAAAGAAAAAGCATGGAGATAAAAATTAAGTCTGATTTAGACTTGCTTCCTAAGGACACAACTCATCAAAGTTTTCTAGAATTCATCCAACCATTTACAACTCTGAATTTGGTATTGGGTGAAATAGTGATGTCAAGTCACTCTTCTAAATATGGAATGTTGACGAAGATGCAGCTGACTTTCTATAGTTTATAGAATATTGACCTTCCATCAGATGAAGAGTGGAGCACCCTACAAAAACTTGCACAAAAATCTTAAGAATCATAGTATGAATTGCACAGTTTTCTTATTTTACTCTTAATTTCAAGGTTTTATCTTTTTTTTATTTGAAATTGGGCATTACTTGAAATAACTTTGTTTTATGAATAGGAGAAAACCAGCACTCGCTATTGCTAAATTGCTAATCCAACCTATGAATCTATGATGCACAGTGCAAAACTTCAGCCTGTAAATTTGTATTCTCAAATTCTCCAAAGCTTTAACATTTCTGTATTTCTGTATTTCTGATTACTAGGTTTTGGGCACTGCTATTATGTATATTTTTATGAATAATGATGAACTGTAAATACCCAATAGGTACTGAGGGGGGGGGTGAATCAGTACACACAAAAACTTCTTGAACAACTTAAACTGCAAAGACTGCAGTAACTGGCAAACAATATCACCGATCTAAATCAAGACACTACCGGTAAAACACAGTATGACTATGAAAGACATAAATTGGTAACATCTAGATCTTCACAAAACCTAATATCTCATCTCAACTTCACCCATACGCTTAAGCAGGTAATACATCATAAATACAGTGGCCATTAGATCAACATGCTTTACCACTTAACAGAAAACACTAAATCATCACATGAAAAAGCATCACACATAACACACTGATTTTTCACGTGGAAACCCAACTGGGAAAAACCATGATGGGGATGAATACCCACAAGTTGTTCTTGAACTTTTCTGAAGTCCGCTTTGTTAGGAGCCTAGTCCGGTTAAAGACTTTACAACAGGTTTTGCTAGGAACCGATCTTGCTAGGGATCACCCGGTTAAGGGATGGCTAAATACGCGGTTAGAGGTTAAAACCCTGTTAAAGGTTACCTTGTCAGAGGATTTAAAGAACTCAATGATTTTGAGTCACCCTATTAAAGGATTTACAAAAAGCTTGTTAAAGCTATCCGGGAAAGGGATTTTCCATCTACTGAAATGGTTAGAAGTCAACAGGTAATACACTGATCTGATAACAACACTTAATGCCAAGGCAGATCCGCTTCAGTTCCTTTACATCTGCAATCACACTCTGTAGATCTCTACTCATTGCTCCGGTCTGGAAAGAATCACTTCACACACATTCATTTGCCAACAACTTCAAATGAGAATCATCATCGACCTTATAGACAACAATTAGGTCGGTGGCAAAAACCTAAAACCCTAAGCATCTAGGTTAACAATACAGTCGGTCCAATCCTAGCTGTTTAAACACATTACATAGGGTAAAACGATCTTGAACAAATCTCAAGACATTCTACATCGTTTGTTCTTTACTACTTCTGGAAGCTGATAACCCATCACCCGTTCTCCACCGTTTACTAAGATTTTGCACATTCTCGAGGTAGATAGAATCAATCTTCTTCATGCAAGATCCTCAAGGAAATTTTTCACGCGCACAAGGATGACATGGCAACACTATCTAATCTTCATTTCAATGCTAACTCATCATAGGATGTCATCGATCGAATCACATAGACTTGGAATGCATCAACCGGAAACCCTGAAGCTGAGACTACCAACCGGTAGTCATATCAAATGAAACCCTGATACAAACTTTGCATATACCGGTTCACATTCCAACATACTGGTTCACCTTTTCGCATATACCGATTCATACCATCATATCGGTTCACTTCATACCATCATACCGGTTCTCTTGCCAGTTTGCTTACTTCAATATATCGGTTCATACTTCAGCATATTGACATCAATGACAACATACAATCCCATCATGTCATCAAACTCTGCACATATGCCAACATATTTAATTTGTCATGGCTTGAATTAATATTTAATTTTGAACTCTATTTTTTGAACATGAGACATTAGACATGTAGCAGTTGTTAAATTGCTAATCCGGCCTGTGATGGCATTGTAAATCTGTACCGAGTTTGTGATTTTGATGTTGAGTCTTCACATGTTGCAATTCGACCTGAAGCTGTTGTTGCTCCCTTGTTTCTATAAAAGGGAATTCAGGGTCATTTGTGAAGGGTTCTGAAACTTTGTATTGACTTTTGCATGGAGAATCACACAGATTGGTGTATTACTATTGGATGAATTGTATCATATGGCTATATTTTGAAAGAATTAATGAAAATCTAAGTTCTCAAACATGTCTAAATAAACAATAAACATCTTTGTATCAATAAACACATTATGGTCTTTTATTATGCTATTTTAAATCTGAAAATATAAAGTTGAAAATACAATTACAAATCAATATTAAATTCTAATTGAAAAAAGTAATATTCTTTTGTAATATGAATGATGAGATACAGTAATAAGATTAATAAATACCAATCTCTTATAGTTGCCATTCATCCTCATCAAATTCAGAGATTTCTTGATTCTTGTCTGTGGTTTCTTCACTCTGAGTCTGCATACCTTCATTGAATTGCATCTCAATGCTACCAGTAGGTCCAGTACATGAGTCAATAGTCCCACTGGCACTTTGGTTTGAAGTGTTTCCCAAACCTCTTCTAACATTTGGACCTCCAGATTTGCAATGCCCTATCGTAAGGAAAAGTGTGGACATCATACCTACAACCTAGAACCCACCAGATTGTGTAGAGATAGATCTTATCTTTGCATGTATTTATACCAATCCTTATATGGCGAATTCCATGGGAATTTTATATGGTATACAAATATTTGGTGAATTCCACGTAACTATAACACGACTTATGTAATTTTTGAGGCGATTATGGGTCGTTGAAATAATTGGCAAATACAATATAGTTGGCAAAAGTTGGGGTGAATGGAGACACGCGTCGGCAAAATGCCAAGCGAATTGGGTCCTCCTAGCGAACAAATATTCACATGCCTATAGACAAATTATGGTCATCTATTAAGGCAACCTTAGAGAGTGTAGGCGAAAAAATTAAATTTACCGTGTGTCCAACGCATATTGTATTGGTGAACTCCTCGCATGGAAACATTTAATTACATAAAACATATGGCGATTGGGCCATGAATTTGATGGAAATTGATAATGTTCTGGTGACATGGCCACCCCCATTTGGTACAAATATTCGCCATTTCCCAGGTCGCCAATGTGAAAAATTCGCCATTGGCGAATATTGGCCACTAAAGTAATCTTTGTTCAATAGTACAATTTTTGCACACTAGTGCATTGGTCCATGGAGTGCAATAGTTTGTTGTAGTGAGAGTATATCTATTCCCTATAGAAAAGAAGGATTAATCACACCAATGAAATTAAGGCCCCATTGGGAAAACATACATACCTCATATATAGGTTGCAAAGGCATGTAAACATTCTTTTCTTTGGTAGCACTCGTTTTACACATGTGGAAAGACCAAACATGTTTATGTGTATCTTTGAATAGGATAGGCTAGTAATAATCTAACCTAAATATTTAATGTGATGTGGCCTCAACTGATCCATGTCTAGTACCATACTTATTTTGAAAGTCTTGTAACATTGCAACAACATCATCCTTATCCAAACACCCTAAATACAAGTTGTGATAATTCCTCTTAAATAGATGGCCACCTTTAATCATGTATGAACTACTTTTAATTTTCAATGCTTGACATTGTGATCTTGTTAGTCCATCAATATAGTAGTTTTGTAAGATATAATACACCACATCATTATACCTTTCATCTGAAGTCAGATCTTGGAAGGAATACTGATGACGAGCAAAATGTTCCTTAGCTCCAACTAATACCTTGGAAAGGCCTTGTCTACACACAAGTTTCATCGTTTGGATGTCAAAATTGAACTCTTGTAATATCACCAACCACTTGCCTTGTCTTTCTTCCAACTCATTTTGCATAAGTATGAATTTGATAGGTAGGTCAGGTACTATTGCAGTAGTTTTACTTCTCTAAATATAATGTCTAAAATTCTTTACCACTTTTACTAGGGCAAAGACTTGTTTATCTAAATTGGGATACCTTAGCTCAACATCTTTGAAGGGTGCAGACATAAAGGAAATTGGTTTTTCATGTCCTTCAGGTCCCTTATGAGTCAACACACCCATGCAAGAATGTTCAGAGGCAAAATAATACATCTTAAATGGTAGTGAATGATCCAAACTTGTGAGCACAGCTGCACTAACTATATTAGTCTTGATTTCTTTGGATGGTTTCTTTTCCTTAGCAATCCATTCTATCTTGACATCTAACCCTTCTAGAGCCATGCTACATTCTTCTCTAGATATCCAGGAGACATGTGCCTCCCTCATTTACATTCTTCCTAATATCAAGGCCATCTTCTACTATCTATGGAATTTAAAGGGAACCAAAATTTTAAGCATGATAAACAATCAACCAAATTTTTTTTGTTGTACTAGAGTTCAACGAGTGAGTTTTCAAAGGGTTAGGGAAATATATTACACCAACCCATGAGAGAAATATTTAAGACCTTCAAAACAAATCACTTGAAAAGAATGCCCTAAAGAGACGAGGTAAAAAAAATGAGGTAAATTGATTCTAACTTGTCTATTTGCTTCTCTGTAGCCTATTTCACAATGTAGAAAACTCAAAGTTCTTGCTGTTGCATGCTTGAGATGAAAAAGAAATTAGAAAGATGGCAGCCATTTTAAGGATCAAGGAATTAACTACATTTAATCTTGGCAGCTAAGGTACTACATCTTCTCTTGAAAATTGTGCTATCACATTTTGATGTCTTCTACTGCCCGCTGGTCATGAATGAATTGAATTGGATGATCTCATGAAAAGACAACGCCTCAAGAGTTGGAAATGATTTGATTCACATAGTTGGTGAAATGTTGAACTATCAAACCATGGTAGTGAAGGGTACATGGGTTTTAATATCTCCCGACTAGCTGAATACAAAGACTCATATACTACAAAGACCAACAACAAAGGCATATGCTAAGGGTAGTCAGGTCATTAGGGATTTCTCAAACTTATAAACCAAAAGAAAAGGTTCATAAACTTGTTAACTTGTCGAATGGGTACGAGAAATCGATGAAAGACCAACTACAAATAAGGCTTAACAACGTTAAGTAAATGTGTCGGGGTAAAGATTGACGTATGAACCGGGATTTTAGACTTAAGGCGAGAAAATAAAAATTTCAAAAATTGAGGCAACATTAAGCATATAGATATACTACTCGAGGGGGGTGAATTAGTAGATGCCAATTCCAAATTAGTTGAATATTAGTTACCATTAATAACTTCCCCAAACATCACAAAAATTGCTAAGAAAGAGATAAGAAAAAATCAACGCAAAGAACAATAGATTTATGTGGAAACCTAGAAGGAAAAAACCACAGTGAGAATAATTGCTTGGATCTAAATTACCAAAATCTAGCCTCACAAGATATATTGAAGAAATTACAATACTCACTAGGCACCAACCTACAAGAGTTTAACCCTTATATGGAGACACCAATCCCCAATTATATTTGTATGAACCAACCTATAAGAGACGTCAATCCCCTAATCCAAGATTTGAGCATCAACTCATAATATGAGACAATAATCTCAAATACATCAAGATTTGTAGAAGATATGAACTATATAGACCTTTAAGTCTAAACCCTCAGTATCTCCTTGATATGATCAAGTTCAGAACATTATCATAATGTGCATGATATCTTCAACTAAGTTCACACACTTAACCTAAACTGAGTAGATAGTTTGCCCAACTTTTGTCACGTTTAGCAGTTCTCCTCATACACAACACAAACACATTAGAATGGATTTGATTATAAATAGATATGCATTCCAATAATTATTACTACCTTATGTTAACCTAGATCAAATTTAATACTATCCGTAAGTTGGCGATAACCAAGTTCCTCAATCAAACATGTAGTCAACTAGGTCCTAAAGCCAACAAGTTACTCTAGGAGTGAGGAAATACTATGCATTAGTACCAAATAGATATTTTATTGACCCTAATGAGCATCCACATTCTTAATCCAACTAATAAATAGTACAATACTCTTGGTGCATTCATCCAACATAACATAATTGATAGTGAACAAGTCATAGAGAACATAATATTGACCTTAACTTTTCTTTCTCTTGAAATCCACCTCTAAAAACTTGAAAATGTTTATCTTCATGTGTAGCCTTACTTACCTTCCAAACCACACACCTCAAAACATCACTGCAGTAGAATGCAGTACAAAACATTATTCCAGTGTGCATACATTTTCTAAGCAAAAAACCTTAAAACATATCGTGGATAATTTAAAATCTCTTCTAAACACTTCAAATCAAGGGGAACATAATGGTAATTAACATGCATCCATGTATGACTTCTTTAGATATTTTACATGTCTGTTGGTAGTAATTAAACTTCAAGCAACCTCTTGAATACCTTGAAATTAGTAACAACATTGATTGCACCTTTGACATCGATGACAACATAATGCTCAACAATTACAACTTTTTAATACAATATGAGATTATTTTTATAATTAGTTGGTGGTATTCTTCATTTCATGAAGATGATAATAGAGTTGTCGATCTAGTTGCAAGAGTTAACATATGCGAATAGGATGAAAATATTTATTATTTTTCTATTTTGTTACCCCCACATGTAGTTTTCTATCAAAACATATGAAAAATCATATTCGAAACTCTTTCCACATTAAATTTGATATCCTTCAATGGAAAATATTTTTCCTTAAAATAACAAGAAATATACCATAAAGGTTTATTAGAAGAAAATTGGTTATCAATATGAAATTGAACAAATTTGATGTTGAAGAGTATTATGTGATATTTTATTTGGATTTAATTTATAGTTTTTAATTCAAATTTATTGACTATATTTTGTGACTAGTGGTTTATAAGAACTCATCTCTCATATATATTAATGGTTCACTTAGCACTTTTATATCTAGGTGATGTCCCCAAGAGTGAATCATCAAGACTTATTCAAAGATCACTCATCCTAATACTACCTCAATTCAAATACAATCTCATAAAATTCCACCAAAATCAAGTCCACTTAACTTACTACCTATTTTTGACTCTTCAAACAAATTTAATACCTTATAAAAATGTATATTATTAAGCATGATATATAATTGAATAAATATAAATCTTATTTATATAGAACACAAATAAAGAGCATTACAATGATGCATGAAAATAGCTAAGTTAAATTTATTTTTTATTATTTTTCTTTTGGGCTTAATAATGTCAAAGTTTTAAAAGACAATGCTTTCATAAATGTGACCCAGGAATGCTAGCCAAATAATTTTGCATAAAATTTGAAATTGTAGTTTTTGAAACATAAACAAACATAGTATTGCATTGGAAGTCTCACGATTGTGTTGAAAAATTTGACCCAGGAATGCTAGCCAAATAAGTTTACATGAAATGTGAAATTGTAGTTTCTGAAACATAAACAACATAGTTTGCATTGAAAGTCTTGTGGTAGTGTGGCTTTTGTTTAATGCAATCACAGTTTAGGGGAATGTCGTCTTTGTAACTTCTCCAGAGATTATAAAGATGGTAAGAATGTCATTGAGACTCGGTTATCTCATCTTAATAGACACATGAACAACAAGCTGGGATAAAAGATGTACACAGTGGATTTGTGGGAAAGCCTTGATTCTCAGTGCTTTGAGCATTCAAGTTCTTAGTTATTTGGACTATAATAATATCATGGTTTAGATGAGCTCACTTAGGTAAATGTAGCCAAACTATTTGGCAACCAACTGGTGATTAATAGTGGAAGACTTGTGATATGCGTGTTCACTTGGTATTTGTTGCTAGAAATTGGTAATCGTGGATCTGCTAAAGCCTCTTAAGCTATTGTAGCACTCCTTGTCAGCTTATTTATCACTTTTAGTTTTAAGTTTTACTACTTATGTATTGCTAAAAATATAGCAATATGAGATTGTATTTACAAAACACACTATTAATAACATATATTTTTTGTTTGGGCATTTAAATGATTGTTATACATATCTATGCTATATGTAATGGGTAATTTGTTTCTATTGAAACTGTCATAGGTGAGTACTTATCGAAGCTTGCCTTACTATAATGGTGATGAGAACCCAAATAAATTTTCATATGCTTGATGATTTTTGTATGTCCTACACGATTCATGGATATAGTTTATTTGGCTGCAAAGATTCTAATTTTTAATTTTTAATTTTATATTTAAAAATTTATTAATATAGTATAGTATATAAAAATAATTTATATGTGCTAGATTATATATATTAAACTGAGAATATATATGTATATATATACATATATATACATATATGTATATATATATACATATATGTATACATATATGTATATATATATATATGTATACATATATGTATACATATATACATACATATATGTATGTATAGATATATATACACATACATATATGTATGTATATATATGTATGTATATATATATATCTATATATATATATACATACATATATGTATGTATATATATACATACATATATATATACATACATATACATACATACATATATATATATACATACATACACATATATATATACATACATACATATATATATATATATATATGTATACATATATGTGTATATATATATATATGTATATATATGTATATATATACATATATATTCTCAGTTTAATATATATAATCTAGCACATATAAATTATTTTTTTATACTATACTATATTAATAAATTTTTAAATATAAAATTAAAAATTAAAAATTAGAATCTTTGTAGCCAAATAAACTATATCCATGAATCGTGTAGGACATACGAAAATTATCAAGCATATGAAAATTTATTTGGGTTCTCATCACCATTATAGTAAGGCAAGCTTCGATAAGTACTCACCTATGACAGTTTCAATAGAAACAAATTACCCATTACATATAGCATAGATATGTATAACAATCATTTAAATGCCCAAACAAAAAATATATGTTATTAATAGTGTGTTTTGTAAATACAATCTCATATTGCTATATTTTTAGCAATACATAAGTAGTAAAACTTAAAACTAAAAGTGATAAATAAGCTGACAAGGAGTGCTATATATATATATATACACACACACACACACACACACACACACACACACACACACACACATATATACATATATGCATATATGGATATGTATACATATGCATACATATACATATACATATACATATACATATACATATACATATACATATACATATACATATGTACATACGTATATAGATATATACACATATATATAAATATATATAGATATATACATATATATGTGTGTATATATACATATATGTATATATACACACATATATATGTATATATACATATATATATGTATATATATATACTTGTGTGTATACACATATATATACTTATACATAGATACACATATATATACATATATATATATATATCTATATATATATATCTATATATATGTATATACACATGTATATATGTATATACACATGTATATATGTATATACATATATACATGTGTATAAATATGTATATATACATATATATATACGTATACACACACACATATATATAGATATAAGAAATTATAATTTAATAACATAGTTTAATATATAGATACTTTATTTTTTGAAATTGTATACAAATAATAATAATAATAATAATAATAATGTCTTTGGACATGTAGTGTCACGGTTAAAACACTTCATTGGTGAAGTGGCCACCAAGGTTCAAACCCTTGTTGGGCCATTGTGCTCGCAGACCTTGTGTCTTCGCTGGGCCATTGTGCTCGCGGGTTTGAACAAGTGAAGTGTGGGGATGAGGTCCCCCGGTTGTGGCCTCACCAGTTCATAGCTCTGAGTCAAAAGCATTTCACTTGGAGTTGGAGGACGTGTCATGCCAGCATCGCCGGTCACGTTAAAAAGTTTACCAGACATTATTTTAATAATAATAATAATAAATTACCTTAATTATAATTATAATTTATTAGATTTTCATAATATATATTTGAAAATTAAATACATATTGTAAATTTATTAATTTATCAATAATTTTTTACCACCATTAAAAATATCTTATAATTTATCAATTTGCCTTATTAATTATTACAAACAATTTTTTAATGAAGGTGGAGTAGTTACATGATATATAGTCTTTGTAGATGACATAAGATATTTTTGGTGGTGGTAAAAATTTAATTAATAAATAAATTAAAAAATTAATAAATAAATTAATAAATTAATTAATAAATAAATTAATTAATTAATTAATTAATAAATAAATTAATAAATAAATTAATAAATAAATTAATAAATAAATTAATAAATTAATTAATAAATTAATAAATAAATTAATAAATTAATAAATTGAAAATTAATAAATTAATAAATAAATTAAAAAATTTATTAATAAATTAAATAAATTAATAAATTGAAAAATTTATTTATTTATTTTATTAATATTGATTTTGTTTTTGTTTACAATGGGTTCAAAGGGCATACCGACAGGAAATAACCCACAAGAAAACCTCCGGTTGTAGCCCAAAAAAGAAAAAATTAAACAACCCAAATATCCCAATTACAAAATCAGTCTGGAATCGACCACCCATTACATAGCTTTAGAGATATACATATCAAGATGTCGACAAAAAAAAGAGAGAGAACTGCACAGCCTCAATAGGTCATGCAACCATAAAATTTGATTTGTAGAAGCAACCTCATAGCAAATAACCAGGCTGCATCAAAGCTTCTCAAGATCGCAAAAATTCGAATAGTTCATCAGTTAAAAACCTGCATCAAAAAGATATTAACCAAAAGATACCTGCATAGAGTAATTAAGTCAAAAACCAAGAGCTTGAACTCTCATCAGGAGGCTCCCTGTCCTCTCTTAAAGGATGGACAATTTGCAAGGGGAATTTCAGCTGTGGAGGTGCTGAAGCCAAAAAGCCAAAAGAGAGTAGCAAATGTAAACCCATAAGCACAACCAAAGCCTTATCCACAAACTGAGGAGGAACCCAATCTAGTAAGATTTCAAATGATTTCAAAGTATCCCCCAGTCTATCACATATTAAACCCATTCTTAATTCAAACAATAATTCCCCACACTGCCCATTGTCCAAAAGATCTAAACAAGGAAGAAATCACCCATAATAAAAAGAACCCAACTCAAAATGATAGCTATCTAGTGCAGACCTAACAAGCTCCCAAGTGCATATCAAGGGAGGAATGAACGTAGAAACCAAGAGTTGGAGTAAACCCTCATCAAGCAAAATGTCATGGCAAATAGTAAGAAATCGAGACAAAATCTCAGAGCCAGAAAAATTAGAACCAGTCTACAACCAGAGGCTTCCCACCAACCTACGTACCTCAAAATCCACCTGAGGAGAAAACAAACGAAATACTTTACCAAGCACCTCAGAACTATTTCCCAAATCCTCATTGGAGGCCTCAAAATGCCATTCAACAATAACCCTGTATCGTGAAAGAGTAGAGGCACTTGACATATGTATATCCCAGAAAGAACGAGACAAAGCCTACTACAGGATTCAAAAATGATATCAGCTTTTAATGACATCAACCAAAAAAAACATGAACGAGAAGAACCAAAACACTTCATGATTACAAATGAAGGCAATGAGAAAGAATAAAACTCATGAGAGAAAACAACATAAATGAAATCATAATATCCAAAAACTTCTCACGGTGCGGGCAGCAGAAATGTAGTACATAAAATCCCATCTGATGCAAGTAAAGAAATGCTTACCCAAACATGATCACAACACAAGTACCATGACAGATCGTTTCAAATAAGCAATCCCTCCGTACAACACAAAGCAATCAAAGAACATAAAACACTCGTGCAAATTCAAACTGAAAAGACCATGCCCAAAAATGAACGTTGACAGGCCGCCACCCTAAAACCATGTAAGGTAACCACCCTTGCTACCTATGCCAAATCGTAACCGTACTTTATAGATAAAAAGAATTTCTCACCTACAAAGCATACTTACCACTTGAACATATCCAACAAACATGACTACCTCCAAAGGAAGAAGGGCAAGAACATTTCAAAATTACCATATAAAAGGAGGAACCCCAAGTCTTAGTGTAGATATTTCAGAACCGAAGCAGAATCTCTTTCATGCTTACATTATGCAAGTTGCCATTCCTGTCTATAGCTAGATTTGCCAAGAAATCCGCAATTTTATTTCTTTCTCTATAACAATGAGAAATCAAGAAGGAATAAAAAAACTCTAACTATTGTAAAATATGATCCAGAACATATTGCAATTGCCAACAATTAGATTTCTTCTTCATAACACTTTGTATGATCACCATCAAATCTCCTTCTATTACAAGATCCCTAATTCCTAGGGATATAGCCATATCCAAGCCTAGAGACAAGGCATTAAATTCTGCAAAATTATTAGTCTTATGTCCAATGGCATGACACCTAGCCTGAACAAAGTTTGCATGATGATCAAAAATCACCATACCTACCCCTGCCAAACCAGGATTCCCACGGGAAGCACCATCAAAATTCAATTTAAAATGGCCATGAGGAGGGGGCTTCCAGATAGCCGAATTTCTCTTGATTAAAGCATCATTCTTTTTCAAAATTGACCCATGAGAAGGCAGGATAGATAACAGCTTCCAGACCCTAGACACCCTACTATCCCAATGTGAGAAAGAGGTAAGATTCTCTAGGTTCTTGTAGATATGAGACAAGGCAACTTCCGAAATGGAAGATTCAATTTTCAATAAAATCTCTTCAAGAGAAGAACTTGTTTTTTTAAAGATCCTCTTATTTCGGTCTAACCAAATATTCCAAATTAAAATAGATGGAGAGACAATCCAAAGGCAAGCATAGAAAGATGAGGCAAACATAAATGGCCAAGATCTAAAATGAGATATAAAATCTTTTCCTATAACAAAAGTCAAATTCAATTTATCAAACAACCATTGCCAACATTGATATGCAAATTCACAGTGAAGGAAAATATGGGAGGAGGATTCCAAATTTTTATTGCATAACACACAAGGAAAAACAACAGTGATACCAAGTCTATCCAAACGCATGCCTGTAAGGATCCTGTCCTGAACTGCTAACCAGGCAAAAGCACCGACTTTTGGCAGACAACCCGAATGCCAAAAATGTTTATGTGGCCAAGAAGATAAATCTTTCACATACATAAGAGAATTATATCCATCTTTGACTGTATATTTACCAGAGATATTCTTTGTCCAAACAAGTTCATCTTCGGATTCAGAAAGTATAATCATTCTTTCTCCCAAAACCTTAGCAAAATGCTTTTTAAGATCTTGATGAACATCCAAAAACTCAATGGATTTCCACTTAGCCATCTTAAGATTACCACTGTATACTATCTCAAAATAGTCTGCCACAAAGACCCCCCAAAGGAAAGAAAGAATAGATATCAGAGGGGACCAGTCCCTTATATTTAGTAATGGAGTGTGACTATTCCACACCTCATCCCAAAATCTAACCTTCTTCCCATTATGAACAATCCAAGAGAGATGTGGCAAAATAACATTCCTACATTTGCATATGAAGTTCCACATTACCGAACCTGAAGTTAAATTTGAAATTTGAAAAATATACTCTCTAGGACCATTATTAAGGTATTTTGCAAACATAATTTGTGCCCAAAAAGAATCAAGATGCTCATACAACTTCTAGACCAACTTAGCTCCAAGGGCCAAATTATGATTTTCCAAGTTCCTAATACCTATACCCCCAAGATCCTTAGGCAAACAGACTTTATCCTAGGCTACTAGGGGGATTTTTTTCCTTCCATATTTATTACTACTCCAGAGGAAGGACCTAAGAATGTCCTGCAAGCTCACAATCACAAATTTTGGAGATTTTAACACTGACATAAGGTAAATGGGAACTGCATTGAACAAAGATTTAATAAGAACAATTTTTCCCAACAAGGCTTAACCATTTGTGATTCCAAGATAAGATTCTCTTTGAAATCACAGAAATAAGCTTATCCCAAAAGGTTAATTTGTCTTGTTTAATAAAGAAAGGTATACCAAGATACGCACATGGGAGGTTACTAGGTTCAAAACCCCAAAAGGACTGCAATCTATGCTGAACTAACTGTGATGTACTAAGGAAGAAGATTTTTGACTTCTCAATATTAACTTTTTGACCTGAAAATGCAACATACTTTTGGATAATTTGATTTATAGTAGTTGCCTCCCTCAAAGAAGCCTGACCAAATAACAAAGTATCATCTGCAAATAAACAATGAGAAATAGAAACTGGAACCCCCAAAATCGTTACTCCTTCCAAAGCCCTTTCAATTCTGCAGCCTTAATAGCCCAAGTAAAGGACTCAGCTAAAAGTATAAACAGAAAAGGGGACAATGGATCCCCCTACCTCGATCCTCTAGAAGAAGAGAAAAAACAACAAGGGGAACCATTAATTAAAACCAAGAATCTTGCAGAAGAGATGCAAGCATTGATCCATTTGACGCAAGCCTTAGAAAACCCTAGCTTCTCAAGAACAAGACATAAAGCCCCTCATTCAACCCTATCATAAGCCTTCATCATGTCCAATTTAAGTATCATGGCCAGGAACTTTTGAATGGAAATAGAATGCAACACCTCATGAGCCTGAATAGCTCCCTTCGTTGTTTCCCTATAGGGCACAAAGCCACCTTGCTCCAAAGAGATAATTTGGGAAGAATTTTAGCCAAACGAAGAGAAATTGCCTTAGTAAAAATTTTATACAAAGTGTTGCATAAAGCAATAGGATGAAAATCAACAAAAGTCTTAGTAACCTCTTTTTTAGGAATAATAGCAATCAACGTAGTGTTAAGTTCTTTTAAAATTGACCTATTTCTCCTAGCCTCTTCAAGAGCCAATATAACATCTTTGCCCACAAAGTCCCAACACTTCTGAAAAAATAAAGGGGTAAACCCATCTGGCCCCAAGGCCTTGTCTAGATTCATGGTGAAAACCGCACATTTGACTTCTTCTAATGAAAAATGAGACATCAACATCCCTCCAAGGATAAAAATCATTCAAAAAATAACCACCCTCCAAGGATAATAATAATTTGAAAACATTAACTGCCTCTAAAGCAATGTCCTCTGATTCTGTAAGCAATTTCCTATTGGGATCCTCTATACAAGATATCCTATTTCTATTTTTTTTTAACTTAGTGGAAGAGTGAAAGAACTTTGTATTTCTATCCCCATCTGAGAGCCAAACTTCTCTCAATTTTTGCCTCCAATATGTTTCTTCCCTAGCTAATACTTCCTCAAGTTCTGATCTTAAAGATTTTAATTCATCAAATACATGTGGAACCATACCATAGTCAAGCACATACCTATTTAGACATTCAATCATATCCTGAATTCTCCATTTCTCATGAAAAATGTTTCTGAAATGCAAAGAATTCCACTCTCTAATATTCAACTTCAAGAAGCTAAGCTTCTTGACAATCTGAAACATTCGAGACCCTGGACAAAAAGGACCAGAGTCCCACCATTTCCTAAGGATGGGAAAGGAGGAAGAATCCCTGAACCACATGGGTTCAAATTTAAAAGAAGACTTAAAAGAAGCTTTAACCTCCAAAACAGTAAGGGAAATCGGAAAATGGTCAAAACCTGACAGAGGCAGAATAGAGGAGAAAAACTCAAAATCTGACTCTAACCAATTTTCTGAAAGCAAGAACTGATCTAGTCTTTCTGCTATGTGAGAAAAGTCCCTTCTCATATTTGTCCAAGTAAAAACCCCATTTTGAGATTTACAATAAAAAAAACCCATGTCAAAGATAAAATTCCCAAAGTCTTCCATAGTTCTTTTATTCGGTAAAATTCCTCCACTTTTCTCACTTGAATTTATGATTGCATTAAAATCTCCCCCAAAAATGACTAAAGACCCCTGCTTCAAAGGGGAAGCAATCCTTTTCAAATCACACCATAACTTACTTTTCTCCTAGATCCCAGAGGGAGCATAAACATTGAATAACCATACCTTAACCTTAGAAATCTTACTAATAACCAAAAACAACATCCAATTTGCAATCGATGTTACTAACTGCACATCAATATTATAATTATTCTATAATAATGCTAAACCTCCTGAAGCTCCATAGGCTGAGCAAGAAATAAAATTCCACCTTTTCCAAGATGAAAAGAGCACAGCAGCAGAAGCCTTTGACAATTTAGTCTCCTGCAACATAAAGATATCACACTTAATTAAATCCATTTGGGATTTAATCAAGCGTCTCTTGTTAGGGGCATTTAAGCCCCTAACATTCCAAGAAATAATCTTCATTGTCCTTGAGGGAGGCCGAAGCTCCCCTCTTCTCAATGTCCAAAGATTTTTTGCTATCTCCAAAGCAACTTTGTAGATTTCTCTTTACAACCCCTGACCTAGTCATAGGAGGACTGGTCATTGGGTGCTTACCCTTTTTATGTTTCCCCTTCAAGGGAGTCAAACAAGACTTTTTAGGTCTACCTAAAGAAAGAGACTTTCTCCCCTGACCAATGCCGGGAGAAAGGGACAGAATTTTCTGTATCCCTACATCAATTTCCAATTGAGTCTGAGCTTTTTTAGGGGGTCTACCTCACCTAGGAGAACCGACAGATGGAGTTAAGACCAAAGTAGTTTGGGCAATTGGCAAGTTCTTAAAATTTTAATTAATAAATTAATAAATAAAATTAAAAATTAAAAATATTGATAAATTAAGAATATTATAAAAGTTGACAAATTTCTTGTATCTAAATAGATATTTATTTAATTGAATTAGGTTAATTAAAACTTTGTTTATAGTAATTTAATGAGAAAACAATTAATGCTATTAGATTGCTGCAATCATTTTTAATTTAAATGTATACTTACTTAAGCAATGTAAATATTCAAAATATAAATATTTATACATAAATCATTAAAAAATTATTTACTTATAAAATTGAGTAAAAAATGTCATCTATTAATTTAAACTTTTAAAAGATATAATAAAATATGATTAATTCTTTTTTTTTGATCGGTAAATTATATATTTTTATTTAATTAAACTTTAAGCATTACAACTTCGAAGATAATGAACTATCAAAAAGCTCCCAAAACAAGACATCCATGACTTCCATCACCACCCTCCCAAAAGATGGAATTCAAAACCAGTAACCAGCACCCACACATCCCCCCCCCCCCCCCAAACTTAAACTTAAGACTATGAAAAAACTTATTACATCTTGCCTGTCAAAAATTAGGCATTTCAAACTGAAATTTAAAGTTCAACTATGAAATTAACTGAGAAAAAAGAGCAGAGAAAATTGGCACCTATGGGTACCATGCCTGTAATAACCTATTCATGATTCCTCCTTCACGCCTCTTGCAACTGAGGCACTCGATTCACCAGTCACCCAATTACGACGAGAGTCTCCACTTTTAGCATGTTGTCGCCTCCTCCTTTCTTCTGCCTTCTTGCTCATTGCACATCGTTGGCTTGGAGAAACCACCCCACCATCCCATCCACCTTCTGCATCATCTCCCACCTGTTTAGCTAGTTCTGTGGATAGTCTCCTTGTTATCCGCCTCTTAGGGCTCATGATCTCCATCGCTCTCCTGCCACCCTCCTACCTGATCACATCTTCTATGTCCATAATCTAGACGAAGATTAAAAGCCCTTCCCAGCCTCTTTGTGCATCATCCTTGAACCACAATTTAACTTCCTCACACCGTCGAAGAAACTGAATGTGTGAGTGACACGCCTTCATCTCCTCATTTGCCTCTAGAATACCTTCTGCAAGATTAAATCCCCATCCTGACACCACCCACTCCAGCAAGGACTTCAGGTTTAATAGATATTCCCCTAGGATTAGTCTCTACATCACCTTTCGCACCTCTTCAACCGTGTGTCCTAGCTCTAGACCCCAAGCCATGAGCAACGAGTAAATGTCCTCTTTGCACTTGTAGCGGTGACCAATGAAAGCCACCTCTTCTCCTAAAACCAATTGAACTGCTTTTAGAAGCAACGGGTCTTTAGCAAGAAACATTCTCTTGAGTTTCTTTGGTGGAACAGGACCACAAAATGTTGGCATCAGTTTGGAAGATTCCAAGGTGAAATTAGCTTCCATTTATGAGAAAATGCATATATTTTTGATAAAACTAGTTTTAAAGTTGGTTTCACTAACTCACCAGGTCTATTCATAATCTATGTGGGCATTATGAAGTTGGCATTAAATGCATGGCTCTCCACCATTGCCGCCATTTTAGAGTATGTTGCAATAACTGCTCATTAACTCACACTTGTGCAGGAAAAAACAAGCTTCTGACAAGGGATTTGAATTTAATGTCATACCAACTTGGCAGTGCATCTTAACTCCATTCAATAGTTTCATTTTTGTCATTTCGCCACCTCACCTCTTGTGGCTCGAGGCCACATGCTTCATTTGACAGCTCATCTGCAAGAGTGTTTCCCTCTCTTTTCACGTGTGAGATGCAATAATTATTAAAATTTATTAGTTTTTCACTTATTATATTTATATATTTATCTAATTTCCAACATGGAGTATGTCCTTTAACTAGAGTTTGGACAAAAATTTGGGAATCACCCTCTAAATGTAATTTCGACACCTTCAGATTAGCTGCTAAATCAACTGCAAGTAAAGCCGCCTGGACTTCCGCCTCATTATTAGTGTCATCTTGAAGTCTTCTAGCCCCTTTACACAAGACCTTTCCTTTGTCATCACAAGCCACACATCCCGCTCCAGAGATCCCTGGATTGCCTTTTGATGCTCCATCAAAATTTATTGTCACCCACCCCTTCTCTAGTTTTGACCATTTAATCATCTCTCTATCTAGATGGTTGATATCAGGATTAACCCTGGGGAACCCATGAACGGGTCTATGATTAATTCTTGATTCTTAATAATTATTATTTTTTAATTTAAAAACTAATTATTTGACATATTATATATAACATAAATAAAAATATAATATTTTTTATATATAAATCATTTGTCAATATACAAAGTATAGATTTAATAGATCAATAAAAATACATATTCAAATAATTTAGATATGACAAGTTATATTTATAATTAAATTAATAAATTTAATTTTAATATCAAATATATATTATAAATTCTTTTTTAATTATAACTACAATTAAATTAAATTTTCTTTTAAAAAATTATAATAAATTTTTTATAAATTAAATTTAAAAAATAATAATATATATCAAATAATATTATAAAGCTATAATTTATTATATATATTTTTAATTTAATATAAACATAGAAGATAAAAATCATTCTATCTTTTAAAAATGATTGGCCAAAAAAAATTCTTCTTTATTTTCAAGTAGAAAATTAAAAAACACTAGCAAAAATATAGCTGCGAATCACAAAAAAATAAAAAAAATAAATTTAAAAAATAAAATAATTTTTTTTGTAAAAAGGTAAAAATTTATTAAATCAGGAGAAACGGTATAAAACACAGGCCCACAAGCCCAACAAAGAGAACAAAACTAGAAGCCATAAAAGAGCGACCCCAAAAGGGACACCACTAGGTTGCCATATCTTCCTTAATATATTTCTCTAGATCCTGAGTATACCTCAGAGACAACTGACCCCAATCGCGAATGTTCCAACCATCTAACCCTTTTGAAGCCCACTTGGCCAAACAATCAACAACCCTATTCCACGCACGTGGAACATAACAAAAAGAGATAGACTCCAAGGATTCTTTCAAATGAAGAATCTGATGTCCCACCACAACCAAATGCCAATCAACATTATCCATCCTCTGCTTGTTTAGCGTTTCCACAACAACTTGGGAATTAGACTCACAAATAATCTTACTCCATCCAAGAGCACATCCTCTTTTAAGGGCTAAGAGAGAAACAAGAGCTTCCATATAGTTATTGGTCTGATGGCCCTTTTATATTGAAAAGAAAAAGATAACATTGCTAAAGATATCCCAACCAACTCCTACAACTCTAGTCTACCTCGAGCTACCTCTAGATGACCCATTAATATTGATTTTAAGGGTCTCGAGAGGAGGAGGAGACCACTTTCCATGCCACTGAGCCTTCTTCTTAGCTTGATGACCTCGAACCTGTTGTCCCCTAGAGAGGCCATCTCTAAGCTTCTCACCAAAAATATTCAATTTCTGAATAACATGCAGGTCCCCAAGATCCACTTCCTCAGAAAGATCACATTTAGCCATCAAAATTTCCTATATCATGTGTGTAACCTGCAAGTACACTTGCTCCACTAGCACCCCCTTATCTTAAAAAGTCCTGCAATTTCTTTCCAACTATAATTGCCAAATAATAAAATAGGGCCCAATATCCCATGCCCCCTAAAGGAAAGAAGTCTTAGTAGGAGGACAACCCAAACTATTCCAAAAATCAATTAAAGAATTGACATGAACATAGACATACTTCCAAACTCCCCACAACCAGTGCCACATGTCCCTAGTAAAAGAACACTAGAAGAAGAGACGAGAGCAAGTCTCCTCACTTCTCCTACACAAGACACAAATAGAAGGCCCTTGAAATCCTCTCTTCTGAATATTCTCCTAGGTAAGACATTTGTTTTGTGCAACTAACCACAAGAAGAAATTACACTTGGGCCAAGCCATTCTATTCCAAACCTGCTTCCCCCAAGACACATTTTCCTTGCTAAAAGATAAGTTGTCAAGTTCCTGATATCTCAAAGGCACCCTAAACTTACCCTTCGGGTTGGGGCCCTAGGAAAGAATATCTACTCCTTTGAGAGAATTACACATTCTATTAGCCAAAATGTCAACAAGCTCCTGTCGATCTTCAACTGAGCCTCTAGGAGGCCACTCATGTGGTTCTTTCCATCTAGCCACTTCTACATGGTGCAAATTCATGGTCACCTCAACTCTACTCCATCCAACGTCAAGAAAGCTATTGCAGAGAGTCTGCAAATGAGGAAATTGAGAGAGAATATGAGGAAATCCATCCCATGAATCCTTTCAAAACAAAGCTTCAACACCCTTATTGAAAATCCAAAATAGGCCTTGCTTAGCGCCCCTGTCTTAAGAGTAAGCTAGATCATAGATCCATTTACCTGCATATCACACCTAGGAACTTCTTTTCCCTCTACTCCCCACAAATATTTTATATTGAGGATTTTAGCCCAGCTTTGGTCCTGATTATTACACCATCTCCAAAAGAGCTTAGTAGCCAGAGCATGACCAAACATACCTGCATGTCGTAGACCAAGACCACCCTCCTGCTTTGTCCTACAGATAGAATCCCATTTAACCAAACTCCACTTTGAAGAAAGTAAATTACCTATCCATAAGAACTATCTGGAAATGGATTCAAATTCCTTGATAAATCTTGATGGGGCTATCTGCACAAAAAATCTATAGATAGGGAGAGCCCAAACCATAGACTTCAAAAGCATAACTCTACCAATAGGTGAGAGCCATCTATTAGTCCAATGACTAACCTTATGTCAAAAATTATCCAAAATCTCCTGCTAGAGTCCTCTAGGTAAACGACTTGCTGAAAGAGGAACTCCAAGATAGACAAGAGAAAGAACACCAATCTGAAATCTTTAAATTTTAAAAATCTTGGCTTGAATGGGAGTAGGGGTATTAAAAAAGAAAATAAAAGACTTCCTTTCATTAAGTTTTTGACTAGAGGCTTTCAAATAAATATCAAGAGTCTTTATGAAATTGACAGCCTCATTGACTTTGGCAACACCCATTAAAGTAGTATCATCCACAAATTAAAGATGAGAAGAGGGAAGAAAACCATGATCCTGGTAGTTCCAACCCTGAATCAAGCTCTGTTTGACCTTGAAGTTGAAAAATATTTCCAACCCCTCAACCATTAAAATGAACAGGTATGGGGAGAGGAGATCCCCTTGCCGAAGGCCTCTTGTAGCACCAAATAACTCAGTGGTCTCACTATTAATAAGAACAACAAAAGACGAGAAAGTGATACAACTCATCACCCATCTAACCCATTCAACTCCAAAACCAAATTATGTGAGTACTTTATTCAAGAATCCCTAATTGACTCTATCATAAGCTTTGACCATGTCTAATTTTATAAACATAGCCCTCTCCTTAGAGATGGTCATAGAATGTACATTTTACACTGCTAATATAATCCCATCCAAAATTTGTCTTCCAGCTGCAAAACACCCTTTCTCTTCTAAGATCAATTTATCTAACCATGGCTTGAGTCTTTCCATGATCAACTTTGTGATAATTTTATAAATGACATTACACAAAACAATGGGTCTAAAGGTGTCCAGAGAATTTTCTCCTTCCTTTTTTGGAATATGCGCAAGAAAAGTAGCATTCAAAGCTTTGAGCATCTGTTTGTTCCTAAAAGATTCCTGAATAACCTCAAAGAGATCCATGTTAATTATATACCAAAATTCTTGATAAAATTCAATAGGGAATCATTAGGCCCAAGAACTTTACCCTTCTTCATGCCAAAAACCACCGCTTCAACCTCATCTAAAGAAATAGGATGAATGAGATCAATATTCATCTCATTGGAAACTAAGGAAGGAAAATAGCCCATCATAAGCCCTTCCTCCTCACTAGAAAGAACCAAATCCTCAGTAAACAAACCCACAAAGAATCTAGTGGCTTCTTGCATAATCTCCCCATGGGAGGATAGAGGAACCCCCTCTAAAGAAATGAGAGATGTAATTAAATGCCCATGTCTTCTATCCTTAATAATATTATGTAAAAACTTAGTGTTTCTGTCATCTTCATGCAGCCAATCCACCCCAACCTTTTGCTTCCACTAAATCTCTTCTTGAAGCTCCCATTCCTCCAACTCTTTAACCGTTGCAACTTCCTCCCTATATAAAGCGTTTGAGAGACCTTGATCCCTAATTTGACGAGTGATAAAATAAAATTGAGACTGAGCATTCCTCTTAGCTAGGAGAAAATTTCCGAAGCTCACCCTATTACACCTTTTGAGCTTATATGTAATATACTACAATTGCTTAATAAAGGAATACATTGCAGTTTTGTAAGTAGGCTTCCCTTCAATCCACCATAAGCTGAAAATTGAAAGAGGGATTCTTTGTCACTCGAAATTTAGAAGCAAAGATCAAGATTGGCCAATGGTCAGACCCATGCTAGTCCAAAATCTTAGAACAAGTACTCCAACTATCCTCCACCCAAAAGAAAGAGACCAAAAATCTGTCCAACCTCTTAGCTGTGGCCTCCACTCCACATCTTTTATTGTTCCAAGTAAACACTCCATTGGAGGGTTTAATATCCACAACCCCCAAGAATTCAATATTGTTCCTCAAAAGCCCTGTAAAAGGATCCAACCTGGGATTTCCCCCCATTTTCTCTTCCACATTTGCAATAGCATTAAAATATCCTGCAAGGCTCTACAGGAGAAGAGGAGCAAGAGAATGAACAAGTCTTATATGTGAACACAAAAAATACTTTCCCACAAAGTCAGTTGGGGCATACACATTGGTAAAAAGAAGAGTCTCACCAGATTCATTACTTGTGGCCACCAAAGAGATATAGGACTTGCATGAGATCCACCAAAGTGGCACAATTTTATGTGGATCCCACAAGAAAGCCATACCTCCCAAATTTCCTAGAGCCCCAATACACCGACAATGACATTGAGGCCAAAAATTAGACACCTTATTGAACATACCATCAATGCATAACTTAGTTTCCTGATCAAAAACCACATCAGGATAACAAGAACCAATCAACTCTTGAATAGCTTTTTGCCTAGGGATGCTATTTAACCCCCTAGCACTCCATGAGAGAACAATCATTTCTAGGATGGATAAAAGTGAGAATCAATGGTCTTCAATAATCTAAATTCCACTAAGGTCTCGCCCACCAACCTCACCTTTTCTTAATCCTTCTTCCTTCCCACCTTCTAGGTCTTCTCCGGAATTCCTTGTTTGAGAGATTTTTGAAGAATTCCCAACCTAGGAGGGGTACCCTTACTTTTATTACTCCCTCGTAAATATTTCTCCATAGAAGATTCAATACACACTAGATTTAAGCTTTCTTTGTTCACATTAGCTCCATTTACCCCAACTTCACCTGGATTTCCCAAAGCTAAATCAATATCCATTTACCCACCTAAAGCTTCCTCATGAGGTCTAGCCTGAGAGTTATTACCCCTCTCCCCATCAGGTACTTTAGCATCCAAAAGTTCCTGACCCCTAGCAAGATTTGTAATAGCCCCATCAAATTGATTGAGATCATCGAGAGCATCAAATCTATTGAAAACCTCATCAAATTGCCTGTCTTGAAGGATTCACTTTTGACCTCTCCCCCTATTACGAGATTTAACCTGGATGAAACCCTCCTTGTCTTTGGGTACAAAAGACTTGAACCCATTATTCTATTAAGGAGGCACACTAGCTTTCTCATTTCTAGAAGCCCCTATAGATTTAGACTTAGGACACATACATTGCATATGCCTATATTCATGACAAATTCAACATCGAAATGACAAAGTTGATAGTTCTGATACTTAATGTTAAGTACATATGCCAAGATAATAAGATGAGAGGGGGGGGTGAATCATACAAACTTAATCTTCCAGAAAAACAACAGATTCAACCTCGGTAACATATACTTCAGTAATATAACCAAAATTGCTAAACATGCAAACTCAAAAGCATATAAACATCATAAAACTCATAACACCAGATTTAACGTGGAAACCCAAATAGGGAAAAACCACTATGAGATTTGGGACCCACTAAGAAATATACTCTTCTAGAGTATGCTCGGTTAAAAGCAAATCCTGTTAAAGATTACAAACACATTGCTAGATGTGACTCGATTAAGGGATTTCCCTCAGATCTGTTAGGATCTTCACCTTGTTAGAAGTGACCTTGTTAAAGGATTTCAAACACTCAATCAGAATGTCACCTTGCTAGAGGGTTTTACAAATAAGACTGTTAAGTCCACTCGGTTAAGAGATTTTCTGTCACTTTACAAAATAACAGTAATAAAAATCTATCTGCAACTTCACATCTAAAATGCTAAAGCAGATTCTTATTTGCTCAATACAATCTAGTCAAAGGACTTATCTTGTCCATCTGCTGTGCTCTATACTCTATTAGTCAAACAGGTCTTCAAGCTTCTGTGCTTGGTAATCACTATGTAGCATCCCTGTGCATACACTTGCCCGCATACATTGTTTATCAACAGTTCATTATTTATAAGCAATTTGCCAACCGCTTAATCTCCTTGATCACATTTCCCATGATCAATCATAGCCATCAGATCTTCAAACTTGACTAGGTTCAATGTATCCTTCAATCTGAAAACGTTTTACCTCACCTTGGAACTTGCATACATTTCTTGGAACTTGTGCTAGGGTATTGCGGTTCAATCTGAGCTGTAGATCTTCCTGTCGATTTTCCTTTGCCATAGATTCTTTAACAAACTTCATTCATGACATACCAATCATTTAATCATAACCAGCTCACCAGCTTCCTTCATTAAATAATGCTTTTATTCATTCAATGCATTCTGTTATTACTCGGTTGCAACTCGGTAAATACTAAACTTCACTTGGTAGACATTCTGCCTTCATTAACCGATAGCGATAACCTTAGGGTTTACCGACTAGGTTCTATGCTTGGTAACATAGTATAGTATCAACGTTTCAATCAACAACATATGTAGGATATCAAAACAATCAAAACATCATGATCTCATCATTGTCTAACTCGGTAATAGTTTCCCATTGAATAACTTATTCCTCCCCTTATTCATCACATTCTTTCTATGTCTTTTACCGACATCTTTATACTCATCAAATCACACTTCTTAAGATATGGCAACATCATACTGAATTAGTAAATCAATTTCTTGACATCAATGACAAAATAATAATATTAAGACAGTAAACATCCTTAATCAGTTATATCCATAATCATGAACAATCTTCTCAATATCCTTATTGAAATGCCAACAATCTCCCCCTTTGGCATTGATGGCAAAACCAATTGATTTCACATGATTGATTCGGATTGCTGTTGTGAAATGCTCTCCCCCTATCATCAGTCTTCTCCCCCATACATTAGTCTTCTCCCCCTTTGACAACAATGCCGAAAAGTAAAGAATTAAAACATAATTTCTTCCTGTATGAAGTGATTTCTTGTTGTTATGTGTCAACTTAGTCTCGGTCAAAGCATTTTGTCTTCAATTCCTGTTTCCTGTTATTGTTTCCTGCACACCTTTAGAAAAAATCCTAAAGTGTGTAAATCAACATCAACTCCTAAAAGATATTCTGTAGAGTCGTCGAATTGATGTTTTCACCAAACTCGGTCAGTGAATGGAAGATAGGGGTAGGACCCCTAACTTACTTCTGAGATACTCAAAAGTGTCCCTTGGCAGTGGCTTGGTGAAGATATCTGCTATTTGTTCCTTTGTGCTAACATACTCCAACACCACTTTCTTCTCTTGAGCTTCTTGTCTAAGATAATGATATTTGTAGAGATGTGCTTTGTCTTAGAGTGCATAACAGGATTCTTTGAAATGTTAATGGCACTAGTATTGTCATAGAATATAGCTATTGGCTCAGTAACTTTCTCATTTATACCTTCCAACAGTTGTTTGATCCATGCTATATTGGTACAATTCAATGCTGCAACAACGTATTCAACTTTTACTGTTGACTATGAAACACATCCTTGTTTCTTGCTAAGCCAACTCACTAGTCTTTCTCCTAAAAAGAAAGCTCCTCCACTTGTGCTTTTCCTATCATCAATGTTGTCTACCCAATCAGCATCAGGATAAACTTTTAAATCAAAAACATTTCCTTTCTGATATGCTAAGCCATAATCTTCA
This sequence comes from Cryptomeria japonica, assembly GCF_030272615.1. Lineage (NCBI taxonomy): Eukaryota > Viridiplantae > Streptophyta > Pinopsida > Cupressales > Cupressaceae > Cryptomeria > Cryptomeria japonica. Next base: position 833,202,622 of record NC_081411.1, read on the forward strand.
GTGCCTTTCAAGTATCTGAAAATTCTCTTGATTGCTGTCATATGTGTTTCCTTGGGATCTGCAGGGAATCTTGCAACTATACCTACTGCATGTGCTATATCTGGCTTGTTGTGAACAACACATTGTAGTTTTCCAATCATGGATTGGTAAAGTGTCTCATCAACAGATGCAAATTCATCATTCTTTGATAATTTACAGTTGGTAGTCATAGGAGTACTTACTAGTTTTGAATCCTCCATTCCAAATTTCTTCAAGATTTCCTTTATGTATTTGGATTGAGTAATGAAAATCTCATCTTTCATTTTTAGTATTTGTAAACCTATAAAGTACTTTATCTCACCAATTAATGACATCTCAAATTCTTTGCTCATTTCATTTCCAAAGTTCTTGCATAGAGAGTCATTTCCACAAAATATAATATCACCAACAAATATGGCTGAGATCAGTATTCCATTTTCATCATTCTTCATGTACATATTGTTTTTCTCACTTGTCCTTATAAAACCAATCTTAATCAAATAAGAGTGCAATCTTTCATACCATGCTCTAGGTGCTTGTTTCAAACCATATAAAGCTTTGTTCAATTTACATACCTGATCTTTATTCTTGTCTTCAACAAATCCTTCAGGTTGTTCAATAAAAACTTCTTCTAATATACCATTCAGAAATGCAGATTTGACATCCATTTGATATACCTTGAAATTTTTGAAAGTAGCGTATGCCAACAATGTTCTTACTCCTTCAAGTCTTGCCACAGGTGCAAAAGTCTCACCATAATCAATTCCCTCTTCTTGGGCATATCCTTTGCAAACTAGTCTTGCTTTGTTTCGAATAACCTCACCTTTTTCATTTAGCTTGTTTCTAAAAATCCACTTTGTACCGATTAAATTTTTGTCCTTCGATCTTGGGACCAGTGTCCATGTGTCATTCTTCTTGATTTGATAAATCTCTTATGTCATAGCATTTATCCAATCTTCACTGTTAAATGCCTCTTTCACTATCCTCAGTTCAAATTCAGATATCAGACATGTGTTCTGTCTCAGTTTTTTCCTTGTCATCACTGGATCATTCTTATCTCCTATAATCTAACTTGATGCATGATGTCTTCTGACATACTTGGCTAATACAGGCTTAGTAGGCTCTATATGATCTTCTTCATCACTCGGTAACTGAATATTCTCTTCATTTCCTTCAACAGTTTTCTCGGTAAGACTTGTCAGTTGAACATAGACAAATTCATCATAATCTTTTGGTTCCTTGGAATTTCCTTCATCATTTCTTTCTGCAAATTCATGAATTTTCACATTTGCACTTTCTACTATTTTGTTAGATGATTTGATCAGACATTTAAATGCTTTGCTTCTAGAAGAATAACCTAGAAATGTTCCTTCTTCACTTTTCTGATCAAACTTTCCATTTCTATCATCTTTGTGAACATAGCATCTACTTCCAAAGATTTTAAAATAACTTACATTAGGTTTCTTGTCATACCAGATCTCATATGGTGTCTTCAAAGTTCCTTTCTTCAGTTGTACTCGGTTCAGGGTGTAAACTGCTGTGCTTATTGCTTCTCTCAAAAATGTTTGTGATACTTTCTTTTCAATCATTAGGGTTCTAGCACAATCCACAATAGATATATTTCTTCTCTCAGCAATTCCATTTTGTTGTGGAGTTCTCGGTGCAGAGACTTGTCTTTTTATACCATGATCATTGTAGAATAAGTTGAACTCATCAAATGTGAACTCTCCTCCTCTATCTGATCTAAGACATTTCAGTTGTCTTCCTATTTCATTTTCAACTCTTGCCTTGTACCATTTAAACATTTGAAAAGCTTCTGATTTTTCTTTTAAAAACATAACTGACATCATCCTTGAGTAATCATCCACAAATAATATGAAATATTTATCACCATAATAACTTTGAACTTTCATAGGACCACAAAGATCAGAGTGCACAAGATCTAAAATGCCCTTAGAAGTGTAGGACTTACTTGTAAAGCTTCATCTTGTCATTTTACCCATCTGGTATCTTCAGCACATAGCATTCTCAGGTTTTTCCAAACTCGGTAGACCTCTTACTCGGTGCTTCTTGCTTATCTTGATCAGATTATCAAAATTTACATGACAAAACCTTTTATGCCATAACCAGGTATCATCTATCTTTGCATACAAACACTTGTTCCAAGTTGAGTCAAGGTGAAATGTGTTACCTTTTGTTTGTGTCTCGGTAGCAGCTAACTTTCCATGCTTGTCATGAACTTTGACAATTCCTTTATGAAATTCTATTCGGTAACCTGTGTTGTTTAGCTATGCTACACTCAACAAATTGTATTTCAAACGTTCAACCCAATAAATATCATAGTATTTTGCATTGTCAAGAAGTGTTATAGATCCTTTACCTTTTACCGAACATGGTGCATTATTACCAAATCTTACATAGCCTCCATCATAATCTTCTAATGTAACAAATTTGTGTTTATCACCCGTCATGTGATGTGAGCATCCACTATCTATGATCCAAGAATCATTAGTATTTATGTAAGATATTAGGGCTTTTTCTTCATACCTTTCTTCATCTTATCCATCTTTGATAGCCACATAAACTACTTCCTCTGTATCAGTTTCATCTAATTTATCATCATTGGATTCCTCATTAGCTATTAGGTATGACTTTCTATCTCTTCTCCTAAAATCTCGGTGTCCTCTATAGTGATTATCTTTCTGTCTGTCATCTTGGTAATCTCTCTTTTCAGTAGATTCTTTGTCAGGATAGTTAGAAGCAATATGTCCTATCTTATCACAATTGAAACATTTCAAAGGTAGTTTTCCTTTATACTTACCTTTGCCTCTCGGTAACCTTCTGGCTAATTGTGCTTCAAACTCTTCTTGCTTTCTGATTTCCTCATATAGTTTGTGCACTTTTTCCATGTTCTTGCGAAATCTTTCACTTGCTCCACTGTGATCCCCTTAAGTGTACTTACTCATTCTATCATTGTAATCATCAGATTCACCAATATGAAAAGAACTAAATGCAAATTCAACTTTATTTACCGAAGACCCACTGTTATCAAAATTACCTAACTCAAATGCATGTATCTTACCAATAGTAGCATCCAAAGAAACTGGCATATTGGGTACATACCTCAATTCATTGATTGTAGAGACTTGGATTGCATAAGATGGTAGAAGGGTTCTTAACAACTTACTTGTTATATCCTTTTCTTCAATAGTTCCACCTGCTCCTTTGATTTGATTGACAATCTCCTTTAGTCTTGTACTGTACTGGGTTATGTTCTCACCTTCATTCATCCTCATAAATTCAAGTTGTCCTCTTAGACTATCCACTTTTTCTCTTTGAACATGTTCATCACCGCCATACATGGATATGAGCTTGTCCCACATTGCCTTTGCATCATTGCAGCCTTCTAGATCATTAAACTTTGAGTCGGTCAATGCAGATGTTATTTCAATCATTGCTTGGATATGTTCTTGCTTTGCCTTTATCTCTTCCATAGTCAATGGATAGGTGCTTGGTGTAATGAAATCATTCTCCAGATAATATACAACATATTCTCCAACTGCTAATAGGTGCAGCTTCATCCTTTTCTGCCATGTAGAGAAACTTGACTTGTTTAGCTTCAGTGCATCTCTCTTATACATCTTTGGATCTTTGCCTCAAGTACCTTTAAACTTTTTCTTCCGGAGTCCAAAGCTCTCATACCAATTGATAGTTCTGATACTTAATGTTAAGTACAGATGCCAAGCTAATAAGATGAGAGGGGGGGGAGTGAATCATACAAACTTAATCTTCCAGAAAAACAACAGATTCAACCTCGGTAACATATACTTCAGTAATATAACCAAAACTGCTAAACATGCAAACTCAAAAGCATATAAACATCATAAAACTCATAACACCAGATTTAACGTGGAAACCCAAATAGGGAAAAACCACTGTGGGATTTGGGACCCACTAAGAAATATACTCTTCTAGAGTATGCTCGGTTAAAAGCAAATCCTGTTAAAGATTACAAACACATTGCTAGATGTGACCCGGTTAAGGGATTTCCCTCAGATCTATTAGGATCTTCACCTTGTTAGAAGTGACCTTGTTAAAGGATTTCAAACGCTCAATCAGAATGTCACCTTGCTAGAGGGTTTTACAAATAAGACTGTTAAGTCCACTCGGTTAAGAGATTTTCTGTCACTTTACAATATAACAGTAATAAAAATCTATCTGCAACTTCACATCTAAAATGCTAAAGTAGATTCTTATTTTCTCAATACAATATAGTCATAGGACTTATCTTGTCCATCTGTTGGGCTCTATACTCTGTTATTCAAACAGGTCTTCAAGCTTCTGTGCTCGGTAATCACTATGTAGCATCCCTGTGCATACACTTGCCCGCATACATTGTTTATCAACAGTTCATTATTTATAAGCAATTTTCCAACCGCTTAATCTCCTTGATCACATTTCCCATGATCAATCATAGCCATCAGATCTTCAAACTTGACTAGGTTCAATGTATCCTTCAATCTCAAAATGTTTTACCCCGCCTTGGAACTTGCATACATTTCTTGGTTTTGTGCTAGGGTATTGCGGTTCAATCTGAGCTGTAGATCTTCCTGCCGATTTTCCTTTGCCATAGATTCTTTAACAAACTTCACTCACGACATACCAATCATTTAATCATAACCAGCTCATCAGCTTCCTTCATTAAATAATGCTTTTATTCATTCAATGCATTCTGTTATTACTCGGTTGCAACTCGGTAAATACTAAACTTTACTCGGTAGACATTCTGCTTTCATTAACCGATAGCGATAACCTTAGGGTTTACCAACTAGGTTTCTTAGGGTTTACTGACTAGGTTCTTTGCTCAGTAACATAGTATAGTATCAACCTTTCAATCAACAACATATGTAGGATATCAAAATAATCAAAACATCATGATCTCATCATTGTCTAACTTGGTAATAGTTGCCCATTGAATAACTTATTCCTCCCCTTATTCATTGCATTCTTTCTGTGTCTTTTACTGACATCTTTATACTCATCAAATCATACTTCTTAAGATATGGCAACATCATACTGAATTAGTAAATCAATTTCTTGACATCAATGACAAAATAATAATATTAAGAGAGTAAACATCCTTAATTAGTTATATCCATAATCATCAACAACCTTCTCAATATCCTTATTGAAATGCCAACAATCTCCCTTTGTCTATTATATTGCCAAAAAAAGTTTCATAATCTAGCTATCAAATCCATGAATTTGGTCCCAATTGAAATTCCATGGAATCAGGGAAGGGCTTGATCAAATAAATTTCAACACAAATGAGAGCGTAAGTGATTACCTTTTATTCCATCATTTGTTGTGAAGGGCCTATTGGCTTACTGAGTTGCACAACAACTAGACTGAAAATATCATTTCTCCAGAACTCCAAAGGAAACCGTGAAAGTCCCACCCAAATTGGGACCCTCAATGGGAGCTCCTTTGTAGGGTTGAAACCAACATGCCAAGGCTTGATGAAAAGTCCAACTTGATTATAAAAATAGCCCCCCCTTCAAAATCCCTATTTATGTCAGACATGCACGAAAAAACCACCAAAAAATAGCTATTAGTAGTCAACATCACTTCCATTTCACCCTTTGGGTTCCATGTATGTCAAGACCATGACTCTGAAAAAGGCAAAGACACTCAAATGCCCATGAACTTACATATCAGGATATGATTAGATAAATAATCAATATCCTCCCCAATAAACTTTGGAGGAATTACAAGAATTGCCCTACTATCACTCTTAGCTAGGAATCCATTTACCTTCATTGGCCTAAAGCCTCCTACTTGAGAAGAGTGTTCAACCGTGTCTATACCAATCATGGCAAAAATAGGATTCTCCCACATGCACAAAGAAGGACTATTTCTTATCATTGCATCTTTGAACGACATGTTGGTATCACCAGAAAAGCCCCTTTGGGTAACCATGAAAGGGTTCTAAAAAATAAAGAAAATGAACATGAAACCCTCACACAATCGAGGGTAAAAAGGCTCAATCTAAGGGGAAAAGAGGCACCACTCACTAGCACCAAAATATATTAGAAATGACTCCCAATCAATAGCTCCACACCACTCCTCAACTAACGTGCCTCCAACCTGAACACCCCACTCCCAGTGAATGAAAAAGGGTCTCATACTCCACACTCCCTCTGCACACCACCACATAGACTCCCCACACACCCCCTCATAAACAAGCATGCACAAGAAAGCAAGTATCAGCTAGGGCATGAGTGCCCTAGCCAGAGACTTTATCACATACTAGAGCCATCGATCAAATAATAAATATTATTAATTAATATATAAAAATATCATTTTTGTGTATACCACTTCTTTTAAGTAATATGAACCCCCTTCATTTTCACATCAACTACAAGATTTGTTTAAATGAACCGTTGCACTTATTGTAGTATATGTACAAAGAATGTTTGCTTCCCAAATGAATCAAAACTGTTGCACTCATTGTAGTCTCGAAAAATAAAATAATTTCAAACCATATTATATCTTATGTTTTTTTTGTTTGAAGAACGACTTCAGATACAAACTAATTGTAAAAAAATGCAATAAAAACATTTATCTCCACCTTAAAAAATAGAAACTAATAATAATCCTACAAATAACCATAATTACCAAAGACAATATTTTACCTTATCAAATCTCAAAGGTTTGTTATAGTCAACTTCATCCATCTATCTTCATTCTTCAATCAAACCAAAAAAAAAGAAAAAAGACACTATATCCTCCTCATATCCAACTTTATATTGAACATTTAGCAAAAAGATGATATCTTCAAATCTTATGCATGTTCTCATACAAATAGATAACAAAATATACAATAATAAAAACAATAGTTCTTTAAAATTCACAATGAAAAAAATATCTCTATTTAACTAGAAGCACGAGAATATAAATTCAAGAAATACCCGCCTCAAAGTAGCACTTAATTAAAACATAAGAGACTTAAAAAGGAATTTTATGATTCAATGAAACAATAAAATATATGGAAATCTAGTATAACATCTATGATAAAAGCCATAGTTTTCTAATATAATTTTAACTCTGGGGAACTAATGTTATAATTAATATAAATAGTTTAGCTATGTGAATTGAGATTCTTAAATAAAATTGAAATTAATGTAATAATTAAATAAGAAGATAGAGGGGCTTAGTTTTGAAATTTCAAGAAAAAGAATGAGTTGAAATATGATGAATAAATATATCATTGTCACAAAATTATCTATTTAGATTTGATAATTGTTTTAGAATTTGAACTTGTATGGAAAATATTGGAAATCTTGATCACCATGATTGTAATCTATCATGTAGAGTTAAAACATGACATGTATGAATGGCCTATTAGAATGTATATTGATAAACCTACTTTCTTTTACCCTTTTAATATTTTAATTTGTCAAGGTAGTGATTACAACATGAAAATAAGCAATATCAATGACTACATTCATCAACATGCAAATGCTATTCTTTTATTCTTAGAATTTGATCGTGCTCCATTTGTTTTTCTTTTACTCTCCTACATGAATTAGTTGCACATTGAATGCCTTTATAAGCTATGTCATAACAACATGCCACACAAAAATGTATTAAATTGGCTCATAATAGCTATAGTGGATGAGCTTCAATTTATTAAATGTTCTTCTAGATTACTAATCCAATCTATCAACTTCTTGGGATCCAAATTCTCAAAATAGTTTAGAAAGTCTACTCTAGTATTGTTACCAATGTTGGAGATGTCCTTTAGTATTCTCTCCTTCTTATCCTCTTCACTTCCAACTAATCCCACATGATATTATTTTTTTTCCTCTTTATCACTCTCCTCAACCCTAGGGTTAGGGTTCCTCCAAAATCCTTGTTCCAATGCATCCATCTAATTTCTTTTTCCTTCAACATCTCATACATATGCTCCATTTTTCTTGTAATATTTAGGATTCCTAGTAGTCCTCTCTTAACAACATATTAATAACCTCTCTTGATCACAACTCTATCCATGGTCACCCTTTTGAAAATTGTCTAATAGATAGAGTTTTATCTAAAAGCCTCTTGTAGATTACTTGAAATTGAAAACCTTATTTAATTCTTGCAAGGTATAAATGACCATTATGCACTTCCTCATTTTTAGTTACACCTTGATTTACACTAACACTCTGTTGAACACACTACAAGACTGAGAGGGGGGTTGGGTGAATCATTCTAGACCTTAAAACAACTTTTTTATAATCCTTTAAGTTACTTAAATCACAATTTACTTATATTCTCAATTATGAAACATAAAACCAAAAAGAACAATTGATGCAGGAGCACCCCTGGTTCTTGACAATCTTGCATCAACCAAAAATATTGCTTTTCAGTTTTGTACTTTCAACATTTCATTATGCATTTTCTAGAATTGGCTCACCGGATTTGAGGAGTTGGATTTTGCTTGAGGACTTGATCATCTACCTTATTCCTAAACCATAGAGCATTTGGATCATTTTCCGGCAAGTTACTGCTACTACCGGTTTTCGAGACAATTTTTTGGTACCGGTTTCCTATTTGCATTTGTAATCTATCAGAATCTACCAGATCCCTTCTGTAGCTTATGGATCCTTGAGTGTTGATTCCGATGTTCCTTGGCGTGTGGGAGACCTTCCCTTTGATCTTCACTTCATCCTTTGGATTTTCTGGAGGAATCTCTTTGGCAGAGGCCGACCTTGTTGTTTTTACACATTAGGTCTTGTTCTTCGATATTTGATCCCTTTTTGGGTTGACTGAATCCCATTGGATTGTATAAATCATTGTAATTGAGCATTAGAATAGAGACCAGTTAAGATATAGAAAATAGAAGATAGATCTTAAGATTTGAGGTCCCAGTTGTGACCTATTCTATAATTAAACATGTTTTAGCAAGCCAATGAGCCAATTTTTTGTAACCCAGTTGTTACCAGTTTATTGTAAACAATTTTCATGATATAATTCATTCAGTTCTGCATTGCCTCCATCATATCCTTGTGTTTCTATTATGTTTCCTCTTGCTGAACGGTCTGGATTGATCTCTTTGAGGTCCCTCCTAATGAGTGACTACACCAAGTGGTATCAGAGCGAGATTTTGTTTCGAAGATTGCGTTGTCCTGAGAATTTTTTTGTAGGGTAGTGGACTGTGAATCCGACCTGTAGTTGCAGAGGACTGGAGTGAAGATGGCGTGAAGAGGAAATAGGAATGATGGAGTGCATGGGAATGTAGACTTTGGTGTGATGGAGATGTTGCGAGGAATTGCAGCCCAATTGGAAGATGTTGAGACAACCCAGATAAGAGGCCGACATATTGAAGATGTGAGTGAAGATGAAGGAGAAGAAGCCCCGACAGAACAACTAAACCTACCGCTGATTGATCCAGATGAAGAAAGTTTTTTGAGGGTTTTGAGTAGGGTGAATACTAAACCATATTTTCCCCACCGGAATATGATAGAAAGTTAGATTCAGATGAATTGATGGATTGGATCTTGAAGATGGAGAAATATTTTGATTTTGAGAACACTGCAGAGGAAAGAAAGGTGAAGTATGTCTGTACTTGGTTGAAGAGTCATGCATCTCTTTGGTGGGATCATTTGCAGGTTAATAGATAGAGAAGAGGTAAAGAGAAGATCAAGACATGGGATTGGATGGTTGCTAAATTGAAATCAAAATTTATGCCAACTGATTATCAAGTGAATCTGTTTTGGAAGTTGTCGAATTTGAGGTAGAAGGAATCTAGTGTGAAGGATTACACCAAAGCATTTTACAAGTTGAATATTAGATCTTGACATGTTGATGATGAAGTTGAACAAGTTGCAAGATATTTGAATGAATTACAAATGTCTATACAAGATGAACTCAGTTCAAATGATGAAATTGCAGAGTGTTGAAGAAGCTTACCAGTATTCCCTGAAAGCGGAAGAGAAGCTGAACAAAAGACATGAGCAGAGGCAAAGAGGTAGAGGTGGAAGGTTTTCCAGAGGAATATTTCAAGGAGGAAGAGGATATACCGGAGGTAGAGGAACATGTATGGATCAGAACAAGGATAAGGAAGTAAGCAAAGCAGGTAATTCATACCAGAAGGATGATAGAAATTTCTACCGAAGGAGAGAACCAAATGGTTACCAGAATGAGAATTTTGGAAAAGATGATAGAAGACAAGATAAGAGAGTGTTTAGAGGAACTTTCTATAAATGTGGAGGAGAAGGACATCGTTCCTTTGAGTTTAAGAAGATAGAGAATACCGGGAGAAAAACATTGGTGGAAGAAAGCCCCATCGGATCAGCTAATAAACCAGAAGATGGAGAACCGTTGATGATGAGGAGAGCTTTGTGTCATACCAAAAAGGTTGATGAGCCCTTGCAGAGGATAAATTTTTTCAAGACCAGATGTAAGGTATCCGGTAAGTGCTGTAAAATTGTTATTGATAGTGGTAGTTTGGATAATCTTATTTCAGAAGAGATGGTGAATAAGTTGAATTTGGAAAGATTGAAACACCCTAAGCCTTATCAGATAGCATGGATTTGGGATGAACATAAGTTGTTGGTAAGTGAGAAATGTTTGGTGAAATTGAAAATTGGGAATTATCATGATGAAGTCTTGTGCGATATTATGCCTATAGATATTTGTCATCTTTTTGTTGGGTAGACCTTGGTAGTTTGATATACATGCAATACATGATGGGAGAAAAAATGCATACACTATTGTGGCCAATGGGATGATGAAAACCTTGTTGCCCTTGGAGGAGCCTTTGAAGAGTGAATTTTGTACGAATGCTAGAATCTGTTTGGTGGATGGAAGGAAATTCTTGGATGGAATGAGACATGAGAATGTGTGTTTTTCCTTAGTTCCTAAGAAGACTGAGAACCCGGAGCATGAAGAAGAACAATCGAAAGAGATAAAAGAGTTACTGACAGAGTATGAAGACATCATTTAAGATAAAGTGCCTGATGGATTACCATCTATGAGAATTATCAGCCATTGCATGGACCTGATTCTTGGAGCTAGTTTGCCTAACAAAGGTGCACACCGGATGACATCGATAAAGAATGAAGAGTTGAATAGACAAGTGCAGGAGTTATTGAAGAAAGGTTTGATTAGAGAAAGTTTGAGTCCTTGCGCAGTACCAACAATATTAGAACCTAAGAAGAATGGAGAATGGAGGATGTCTACCGATTTCATAGAAATAAACAAGATCACAGTTAAATACCGGTTTCCATTACCTAGGATGGATGACATAATGTACCGTTTGAGTGGAGCCAAATAATTTACAAAGATAGACTTGAAGAGTGGATATATCATCAGATCAAGATCAGAGTTTAGGAGATGAGTGGAAGACAACATTCAAGACAAATGAAGGGCTGTATGAATGGTTGGTGATGCCTTTTGGATTGACTAATGTATCGAGTACTTTCACGAGGCTGATGAATGAGGTATTGAAGAAATTCTTGGGTAAGTTTGTTATTGTATATTTGGATGACATTCTGGTTTGTAGTAAGACAAAAGAGGAGCATTTGTTGCATTTAAGACAAGTTTTGCAGAGGTTGAGAGAAGAAAAGTTGCTGATAAATTTTAAGAAGTGTACTTTCATGAAGGAAGAGTTAGTATATTTGGGATTTATGATATCTAAGGATGGTTTGAAGATGAAACCTAAGAAAGTAAAAGTAATTGTTGAATGGCCTATAATGTAAAGCATTGGAGAGGTAGATCATTTCATAGATTGGCTAGTTTCTACCAGAAGTTTATCAAAAATTTCAGTTAGTTTGTAACCCTATGACTGAGACAATGAGGGGAGATAGGAAGGAATTCAAGTGGACCACCAGAGAAAACAATTTTTTTGAATTGCTGAAGTGAAAAGTGGCTGAGTAGCCTGTGTTAGCTTTACCGGATTTCAACAAAGTATTTCAAGTGGATTGTGATGCAAGTGGAACAACAATAGGAGCAGTCTTGAGTAAGGAAGGGAGAGCAGTAGCTTATTTCATTGAGAAATTGAATGATGCCCAAAGGAGATATTCAGTGTATGATCAAGAATTTTATCCCATAGTTCAAGCCTTGAAGAAGTGGAGACATTACGCGTTGCCTAAAGTGTTTGTGTTGTATATGGATCATCAAGCTTTGCAGTATTTGGGCAGTTAGAGTAAGTTGAATCAGAGACATATGAGATGGGCAGAATTTCACAGAGTTACACCTTTGTGTTGAAGCATAGAAGTTAGAAATCTAACAAAGTTGTTGATGCATTGAGTAGAGGAAGGAATTTGCTGACAAAAATGAGAGTGACAATATTAGGATTTGAGGAGTTGAAGACCTTGTATGATGATGACCTGGATTTTGCAGAACCTTGGAGAGCATGTAGAGAACCAGTTACGATAGATAGAAGCAAGTGGTTGGATTACTTCATTCAGGATGGGATTTTATTCAGAAGAGTTCAGATGTGCATACCTAAGAGTTCTGTGAGGGAGAATCTGATAAAGGAGAAACATAGTGGAGGATTAGCCAGACACTTTGGTGTTGATAAAACATTAGCATTGGTGAGTGAGCATTACTTTTGGCCCCAAATGCATGAGGATGTTAGGAAATATGTGCAAAGTTGTAGAGTTTGTCAAGTTGCAAAAGGATAGTAGTCAGAATGTGGGATTGTATAAACCTTTGGCAATACCAGAGAGACCTTGGGAGGATATAAGCATTGATTTCATACTTGGATTTCCTAAAACACAATGAGGGAATGATTCTATATTTTTGCTAGTGGATAGATTCTCGAAGATGACTCATTTCATACCTTGTAAGAAGACATCAGATGCAGTGCATAAAGCTAACCTATTTTTCAAGGAAGTGGTGAATTGCATGGATTACCTAAGGGCATAGTTTCAGATAGAGATACTAAGTTTGTTGGTTATTTTTGAAGAACACTTTGGAAGAAGATGAAGACAGATTTGAAGTTCAATTCTACTTTTCACCCACATACTAATGGATAGATAAAAGTAATTAATTAGAGCTTGGGAAATTTGTTAAGATGCTTAGTTGGAGACAAAACTAGAAGTTGGGATTTGATTCTTGCACAAGAAGATTTTTCCTACAATAATTCATTAAATAGGAGTACTGGAAGGACACCTTTTGAGATTGTTATCGGAGCACACCCTAGAGGTATATCAGAATTAAGAGATATCAGCAGTGAAGACCAGAGAAGTTCAGAAGTAGAAGAATTTGCAGATCACGTAAAGGACTTACATATTCAAGTTAAGAAACATTTGGAGGACATGAACAACAAGTATAAGGAGAAAGCAGATGAGATGAGGATACACAAGGAATTTGAAGTTGGCGATGAAGTGATGGTGTATCTGAGAAAATAAATATTTCCAGTTGGAACTTATAAAAAATTGCAGATGAGGAAGTTTGGACCTTGCAAGATTTTGAGAAAGTTCAGTTTCGGAAATGCATATGAAGTGCAGTTACCAGATAGTCTGAGTATTTCACCTATATTTAACATTGCAGATCTACATCAGTATCATGAACTAGAATTCAGTGAGGATAGTATTGCAGACTTGGAGAAACAGTTGCCCAGAAAGGAACCGGATCAGATTGAAGACATTTTGGATAGTAGGATTGGGCATAGTACCCGGAGCAGTCAGTATAAAGAGTATCTTGTAAAGTGGAAGGACAGACTAGTTGAAGATTCATCTTGGATTTCTGAGGAAGAGGTAGACTACCTTGGTTTTCCTCTGACCCCAACAAAGTGAGAGGCTCACTTTTTCAACAACCCCGAATGTCTAATGCAGGAGCATCCCCGATTCTTGGCAATCTTGTATCAACCAAAAATATTTCCTTTCTATTTTGCAGTTTCAACATTTCATTCTACATTTTCTGGAATTGGCTCACCGGATCTTGAGGAGTTGGATTTTGCTTGAGGACTTGATCATCTACCTTATTCCTAAACCGTAGAGCATTTGGATCATTTTCTGGCAAGTTATTGCTACCAATTTTCGAGACAGTTTTCTGGTACCAGTTGCCTAGACCTATTTGCATTTTTAATCTACCGGACCCTTTCGTAGCTTACAGAGCCTTGAGAGTTGATTTTGATGTTCCTTGGTATGTGGCCGACCTTCCCTTTGATCCACACTTCATCCTTTGGATTTTTTGGAGGGATATCTTTGGTAGAGGCCAACCTTGTTGTTTTTACATGTTAGGTCTTGTTCTTCAGTATTTGATCCCCTTTTGGACCGACCGGATCCCCTTGGATCATATAAATCATTGTAATTGAGCATTAGAATAGAGATCAATTAAGATAGAGAACATAGAAGATAGATCTTAATATTTGAGGTCCTAGTTGTGACTTGTTATGTAATTAAGCATGTTTTAGCAGGCCAGTGAGCCGGTTTTCTATAATCCAATTGTTACCAGTTGATTGTAAATAGTTTTCATGATATAATTCATTCAGTTCTGCATTGCCTCCATCATATCCTTGTGTTTCTGTTGTATTTACTCTTGCTGATCGGTCTGAATTGATCTCTTTGAGGTCCCTCCTAACCGGTGACTACACCAACAATACACACAAGAACACTAGATTTATGTGGAAAACCTAATAAGGGAAAAACCACGGTGAGAATTAAAATCACAATATGAATAATTGATTACAATGTTTTAGGCTCAAGGACAAGAAATATCACTACACCTGATTGGACTTGAAAAACTAAGGTGCACAACCTTAGGGAAAGATACAAAGAACTTGAATTACTGAGATGCACAATCTCAGGTAAAGATACAAATACTACTCAATTTGCTAATTTTTTTTCACTATCTTCTAACAGGTACTAGGAAATGATGATTTGAAATGAACAAGATATCTTGATCATGATACTATCCTTAAACCATCGTGTCAAATGAACAATATCATGACAAACATATCTCACTTCATTCATTGACTCAAAATATTGTCACACTAAAGATATGATCATCAAAGCTCATTACAAACTAGAATTTGTACTTTTTCTTTTTCACATACATTTTATTATAATTTAAATTAAATTCACAATAATCTACACACCAATCATATATCTGCACTTCCATTTATACTAGCTTATACATTCAAACCCTCAACTAGGTTGGTCGTAGACACAATATACATGAATTACATAAAGTCAACCACCATAAAAAACTGTACATCATTAGGTCCACTCCAGGAGATAAAGGGGACCTAAATAATTATTCCTAAGTTTATTCCAATGAGCCACACATACTTGCACATCCTCCAAAGTTGACATCCAATGTAATGTGTAGAAAAATAATGAAGCACCTTAACTAGTTGACCCAAAAATATCACCCAATGCAAATTACTTAATGCAGATCTACACACACCATGGTAAGATCCACATCTACATTATAACTCAACTTTAATACATATTTGGACCAAAAGAGTCTGATGCAAATAAGATAAATCAATTGAGTTGGCCAGAGACCAAAACAACTGACAACCTCAAACATAGAACTGTACATAAATTTACTTACTGATCATACTAACACTTTAAATATAAATTGGAACACTACATGAACCATATGAAAGTTTCCTCCATTCCACAACTCTTAAATCAACATAGTAGAGAAATGCAGAGCATTCCCTGGAGTAGTCCCGACAAATAGATTCACTGTTAACAAACCGTCACAACCAACTTCAACATTTGAGAAATTGAGGACCTAAAAAACATCATAGCAAAACATTCATAGAACATAGACATTATATATACAAAACCACAAGCCATCATCTTCAAATAGAAAAGGAATGGGGAACATTATTCCACAAGGACATTAAATACTCTTTCCTGCAAATTGTAACTTCCACTACTCTAGAAACACCTCATATTCACTTACCATCACCACTAGACAATATGACAACATCTGAACATTGATTTTTTGACCATATCCTACATTCACACAACTAAATAATTCCATCTCCCTCTTCACTTCTATTAATACAACACACAATCATAAACAACATAGACTGTGTCAGCAAAGACAAGTTTGGAATTAATGACAACACACCTCAAGTTTCCAACACACTCTCCACCCTTTAAAAAAAAACATTTTGAAAAACCATGTTCACATCCACACCAATACTCTAAAAATGATTCATGATAAAAAAAATTCTAATAGATTTGGATGGAGACATGGCTACAGGGTCCTAAGAAGTATTTTCCAATCATTTATATCACACTAATAACACATTTAAAATAATTAATCTAACCAAAAAATAAAACAATATATATGACGCAGAGCCAGGCAACAAACTAGGTGATAACCTTTTTCTCACCCACAACTACTGGGTCCAAACCAAGTTGTTTTGTTTGTTTAAGGTTTCAAACAATACACCTACCAATTTATTAACTCACACAACAATTTGTGTGACCGGATCCATAAAGGATTAGTATATTCTGATACCGGTGAGATGAAAATACTCAACCCTTGTGTGAATGGTAGACAATCTTCCGGTACTGATGGGATGGAAACCTATTGGATTATGTCTATTGGTGGTCTAACCAACATAAACCATCCATAAGATATGACTATCAAATAAGTGATGGGGTACTTGTCTCACAATTGTCCTATTTGTCTAGTAGCCCTACCAGTTGAGTTCTCCACACACAACTTAATAAAATTTAAATGGAAAAGAAAAAATAAGGGAAGAATAAGATACCCTTTATCAAGTTACACCATTCCCCAAATTATTAGACTATAACCCCATTTTTTAAGGTATGTACCCTTACTATTCTCACAGACCTAATTAAGCCAATTAGGCCTAATTTACAAAGCAAGTACCCCTTGTATTAGTCCCCCGACTAAACCAACACTTATAAAAGGTGGGGTAAGGTGTAAAATCACCAAATCCAAGGTTTCGGGACTTGATCCCATCTCCTTTTTCTTCTGCAAGTGATTTTTACTTCTACAGTTCAGGTGGTCACATAGAGATGCCCGCCTAGGGTCAATTCAATCTTCTTGGGCTTGGAGCCTCCCTGCAAAACAAAAAAAAATCTTATGGTAAAATTTCCCCTCTAATATTTTCCCACAATTTGTTTGGTCCTCTGGTGAAAATGTTAGATTAAGGGCATCTTTTCAGTGAAACCCTAGGTGCTAGTATGGTTTGTGACTAGTCTGGATAGGTTTTGATGGATCTCTACAACCTGATTATTTCAAGACCTAAAAATTGATTTAAATGAAAGGTAAGATACTTCCCTAACTCATCCAATTGGTTTCATGCATCCACCAATCCGTACAGGTCAGAAATGAACATCAAACATGCAGAATTTTGGGAAACTCCAAGTATATTATTTTTCTCCAAAACTCCAAAACATCACCAGTTTCAAAAACTTAAAAAAAAAAACCCTAGAATCAATCCAAGTGGGCCTAATATATCCTCCATAATGGTTTCCAACCACTTTTCAAACTTTGGAACCATTGGAGGATTACTTACCCCATTTTACAACACTTTACAATGACAACAAAAGTTGTCAACTTGCACTTTTCAAATTTGGTGACTCCAAGGTGTATTGGGTCTGTTCCAAGGATTGGTCTGATGTTTCTAAGACCAATATTATTGCCTGGCTCATGCCTAGACTCCTACTGATCCACATGGTTATTTGTCCATGGTGGCTTATAAAATGCAACCATGACAATGCCTTACATCAATTGGATCTTATTGACTCACAAACCTATCAACCTACTACATATGATGTCAATGTGACAAGGTCATTATATTTTTACCTCATGGGTGATATAGACTCTTTAGGCTTCATTTGTGTCTTTGGGTGCTCCTGCACCAATATACCTTGGGAAAACCCAACCTTCAAAAAAGTTCTTATTGCATTGAATGCATATCATAAGTATAGTCAATCACAATAACTTCTCACACACTAAGACATAACTTTATAAAAACCATTTTCATAATTTTCCATGGGCTACATCCAAGTCCAAAATAATACCATATGGTCCTCATGCACTATCATCTCACATGATTCACTAAACATCATACTCCTTTTTGTTTCACTCCGTCTCTTAGTCTCCACTCCTTCACTATTGCACTTATCTATTAAACCTCATCTCTCTCTCAATCTTCTTTTCTTACTTTCAAATGAATTAAAACCACACATATACACCTTTCCTTAGCTTCCACACAATCTATGTCAACCTCAAGGTGGCACAAAGCTTTAAATCACATAAATATATTACCAATTGAATTTTAATCAAAAAATTATAATGGTTTGATGGTGGATAATCTCTAAAGTATAACTCACACCTCTCCAATGACTATCACAATGGTCTTTCTATATATGTATCTTCTATAAAAAGCCCAAAATAACCTTTTACAAACCAAAATAGTTTCAACTAAACACCATTGTAGCTCATAGATATGTAGTCAATAAATCACAAACTTAAACCAATCTAAATTACCTTAAATTTTAATATGAGAGACATAAATTATATGAATAGCTACTTTAAAAATGACAGTACCCAGTTACACAATGCAAATTTGAAATGTACATTAACTAACTTTCCTCATCAAAAAATGTCAAACGTACAACTCACTATATGAAATCATATATTTTCAACTTTCTAAATATAATTTAGTTTTATCAAAAGGCTCCAAGGATGTTTGTGCAGCACATGACTATTATAAATGTCATAAACCTTCTTCTCAAAGTTAGATTATAACATCAAAGCTTGGAAGCATTAAATTCTTTTAAAATATACAATATATTACATTACAATACAGGTAAAAAAGATTAAATGTAGTCTCCTAATAATGAGCTTAATTAAACATATGCCACTAAATAATGACCCCCTAATGTGCCACATACTTGAGAATCTAAGTCCCATGAATGAAACCTAAATCCTTTTAATCATATTGAACGCAAGCTTCACATCCTAGTACTATTAAAAGGAAGCCAAGGCTTACCTTCTTTGACAATTTTAATTATTTGTATTAGTGTAAGATCATTTTAACCATTATATATACCTAATATATGATTTTTTGGATTGATAGGTAACAATTCTTTACCAACCTTTAATTCCATGTATATTCTTTTTGTTCAAATGCTACTTCATGTGCATGTGAAATGTTATTGATGTGTTTCTTTTTTGAATGATTTTTGTTAGTTTTTTAATTGATAGCAAGATAAGTTACAACCCATAGAAAAGCAAATCCAGTAAGAGATTAATCATATTGTGAACAAATAGTTGCCAAGCTATTTGGCAATATGATTTTTAAAAAAAGGAGATTTTCTCTCACAAACATTTGGTAATTATAAAGAAATTCAGGTATATAGTGGCTTGTTAGCCAAATTAAAACACAACATATTATGTATAAATGCAATATATGTAAAGTTCACAAGTTGATTGCTTGTGCTTACCTTGCACTATCAAAAGAGAAACTAGGAGTTGTTCGAAACAACATGGATTTATAGTTGGAATAAAACCAATTGAATATTATAGTCTCAATTCTCACCACCAATATATATAGGCCTTGGTTTCCCTATAATGGGTTCTTCCCGAGGACCATAGATATCACCTACACACTATAAATGTTGTATTACCATATGCAATAATATTTAGACAAGTTTGATGCATTGAACCCAATTTTGAATAGCTGCTAGGAGACATGTCCTTTTACTAAAATATGAAGGGATTTAAGGGAAATGATTTTTATATTTTTTAAATTTTAAGCAATTTCAATATACTAATAAATAGATTTAATTTTTTTATAATAAGCATTTAACATCATCTATTTGTTAAAGATAATAATTTATAGTTTTATAAAAATTGATAAACAATTTATCCCACAAAAAAATGTATTGCTATATCACAATAATCATATTTAGAAAGAAACAAAGAAAGAAAAAAAGACCTAGAAAAAGAAAGAGAATAATAAAATTTAATTTTCACTCTATTCAAACATCACACTTATCAATAGTCAAACTATGGATAATGATTTCACATCCCATCTTGCTTAAAAATAAATAAATAATTATTACCTTTCTTTTATTAGTCAAATTTTAGCTTTTACCTTTAGACTAAAAATGGTTAGACAACAATGTTATTGCAATCTCTTCAAAAACTAGATGACCTAAAAAATTAGACAACAACGTCGTTGCAATCTATTGAAAGTTTAAATAGAAAGATAAAGAAAGAGTAGAAATGGAATATTATCAAATTATCAATAATGATTTTATATCTCATCTTTACTTTAAAAAAAGAATAATAAATGATTATATATTTTTTTTATTAGTCAAATTTTAACTTTCAACTTTAGACTAAAAATAGCTAGGAAACAACATTATTGCAATGTCTTAAAAAACCAGATGACTTAAAAAGTTTGACAAGAACGTCATTGCAATCTCTTGCAAGCTCAAATTCCTGCCTGCCTCCATTATAGCAGAAACATTTGCCCTTGTTAAAATGGCAAAAATAGAAAGATAAAGAAAAGCAGAGATTGATTTCCAGACTGAAAGGTTCCAACAGAAACTGTTTATGGCAGGTATAATGGAGGAGACGGGATTGTGGCAGAGGTAAGCAGGAAAAACTTGCCCTAATTTGATCTGTGCTTTTGTTAAATATAATCAGCGTAAATGTTGACATAATTTAAATCAAGATCTCATGAGATGATTCCACTTTCTTGATGAATGTAGGATACAAATTTTGATATTTCACACTTAGTTGAGGAGTAACATCTAGTGGGAAGGAGTTTAACTTGGATCCATAATAGATTAGAAATATATGATTGTCGACTCAGTTCGGTTCAAGAAATATGATGACTATAAATCTTGTTTGGACTCTTGGATTGTATGAAATTAGTGTCATTCAAGACTTAGGATAATTGTATGTGAGACAAACAAGCAAGAGTGAGGCCAAGATGGAGGGGAGGAGAGGAAGTATTTTCATCTTTCACTTGATCTTTAGAAATAGTTTCAAGTCTTGATTTTTTAAAATGAATGTATGAATGCATGTTAAATTTTGATATTTCACACTTAGTTGAGGAGTAACATCTAGTGGGAAGGGGTTTAACTTGGCTCCATAATAAATTAGAAATATATGATTGTCGACTCAGTTCGAAATATGATGACTATAAATCTTGTTTGGACTCTTGGATTGTATGAAATTAGTGTCATTCAAGACTTAGGATAATTGTATGTGAGACAAACAAGCAAGAGTGAGGCCAAGATGGAGGGGAGGAGAGGAAGTATTTTCATCTTTCACTTGATCTTTAGAAATAGTTTCAAGTCTTGATTTTTTAAAATGAATGTATGAATGCATGTTAAATTTTGATATTTCACACTTAGTTGAGGAGTAACATCTAGTGGGAAGGGGTTTAACTTGGCTCCATAATAAATTAGAAATATATGATTGTCGACTCAATTCGGTTCAAGAAATATGATGACTATAAATCTTGTTTGGACTCTTGGATTGTATGAAATTAGTGTCATTCAAGACTTAGGATAATTGTATGTGAGACAAACAAGCAAGAGTGAGGCCAAGATGGAGGGGAAGAGAGGAAGTATTTTCATCTTTCACTTGATCTTTAGAAATAGTTTCAAGTCTTGATTTTTTAAAATGAATGTATGAATGCATGTTAAATTTTGACATTTCACACTTAGTTGAGGAGTAACATCTAGTGGGAAGGGGTTTAACTTGGCTCCATAATAAATTAGAAATATATGATTGTCGACTCAATTCGGTTCAAGAAATATGATGACTATAAATCTTGTTTGGACTCTTGGATTGTATGAAATTAGTGTCATTCAAGACTTAGGATAATTGTATGTGAGACAAACAAGCAAGAGTGAGGCCAAGATGGAGGGGAAGAGAGGAAGTATTTTCATCTTTCACTTGATCTTTAGAAATAGTTTCAAGTCTTGATTTTTTAAAATGAATGTATGAATGCATGTTAAATTTTGATATTTCACACTTAGTTGAGGAGTAACATCTAGTGGGAAGGGGTTTAACCTGGCTCCATAATAAATTAGAAATATATGATTGTTGACTCAGTTCGGTTCAAGAAATATGATGACTATAGATCTTGTTTGGACTCTTGGATTGTATGAAATTAGTGTCATTCAAGACTTTGGATAATTGTCTATGAGACAAACAAGCAAGAGTGAGGCCAAGATGGAGGGGAAGAGAGTCACTTGATCTTTAGAAATAGTTTCAAATCTTGATTGCTGAATTTTTATATGTTAAATGTGGTGTATCTTTGATAGGCTATGTTTCATGGATCCAATTGATCTATGTATATAATATGTTAATGGGCCTCATCTTAGGTAAGTTAATCTTACTGAATATAAATAGTCGTATGTCCTTATTTGTTGTAAATCTATTAAATTTGAGGTCTCATAGATTTGTTTGTGGATACAATCGGACATGTTCAAGTTAAGGATCAAGCTATAAATTTGGTTTCTTTATTTTTAGATTCTTGGAAATTGTACGGAACACCACCTCGTTTTAAAAGAGGTAAAAACAAACAATGTGTCCATTCTTATGCATTGGATTCTAGTTTCCTTATCTCTATTCATGCACCTTACTTCCTTTCCCATGTAATCTTACTCCCTTAGCATTAGTATGAAATGTCTATTCTATGAGGAAAGACTCATAGTTTTGAGAGCCAAAAATTAGTTCGCCCACTTCTACTCCAAAGAAGGAAATTCTTAGTTGAAATCTCTCTTAAGTCATTACAACTAGGGTCCTCCTTTTGGCAAAAATACAAAGTGTTTATTGAAAAATCAAAGTTTGTCACAGTTGGAGTAAAAATTTGAAGCACTCACACATAGAATCTTAAGAAAGCCCATTAATATGAAATATAATATTTTGAGTCTAGTTTTCAAATATGTGATTTATTCTAATACCTAGATGATACAAGTTAATTTTTAATTTTCATTTGCAAAAATCACTTTTTAAACGTCAATTTTTACGTCCATAACATACACATGCTAATAAAAGTAATTTTTATTTCTTTTTGGGAAAAAATGCATATTGTAGTGTATTTTGATGAGGATATTTTTTATAGTTCTTTCTAAATATTTTTTAATTAAATTTTTATTGGCCTTAATTGCTATTTTTGAAAATCCCTCATGTATGGCCAACATAGTTTGAGTTAACATAATCATTAAATATTTTTTCCTCTGTGTAAAGAATGGTATCTATTTTGATAAAATATAATTTCTTTTTTAAACTTTAAAAATTAAAATTTATTAAAAAAATAATAAAACCTTGCATTTCAAGTTTATGGATCAGTTTCTTCAAAACTTAGATATAATAAATAGAAAAAAATAGTCAAATCATAGAATCATTCAAGTTTATGGACACGCTACAACAAATACAACATTCAATGTCCCTACAATATTAAACCTCCTACAAAATAATGATATTGTAGACAATATAAAAGAATTCTTGTGGTGTCTTATGACAATTTCATTTAGATGGAAGATTGTATGACACTATTAATGAAGTTGAGAACTAGAGAGAGAATGAAGTGCCCAAAGAAGAGGGGCTAATTATAAGCACCAAAGAGCTGAAGTGCGTGTTGCGGTGACTATTCAACCTTTACTACCTTACCATAGGGAGCTTGGCGGTCATGAAAGGATGACCTGCGGTACTACGGTAACCGCTTACAGGGTGGCGGTAACAGTAAACAATCATTGCGCTACCGCAAGGGGTTTGGTAGTCACAAAAAGGTTGATCACGATATCTATTTACTGCTCAACTGCAGACAACTCGGTCAATGCGGTGACCCTTTATGTGGGGCCGTAATAACTTGACATCCCACTGCGCTACCATAAAAGACCTAGCTAAGGTGAGGTCCAACCCAGCAGCCGCAATAATTTGATTATTTCTTAGAAAAATAGATTAACATTAATAAAATATAAAAAAAATTAAATAAATCAAAAACAGAAAACAATTTTATAATAGAATAACTTAAAAGAAAATAATAATTAAACAAATCATTCTTCTATCTTAAACCTATTCTCATAAGACCCTAAACTTTAAACACAAATAAAAGAACACATCTTAATTGATCTTGTATTTGCAGTCACTCGAACCTTGTTTCTTTACCTGTTCCCATAACATACCATCCTTAAGCCAATAACTCAATTTGGTTAAGAAGTAATGTTTAATCTTATATATTGTTGAGTTAGCCAAAAGATCTGGGGTCTATAATTTCATGGCAGGTTGTTTGTTTGATGGGAGTTCTATAATATGAATGCCATCAAGATTTTAGCAAATCTTATACGTGGTTGAACTATACTTGAATTTGGTCGTTAATAATGATTTAATTGCCCTCAGACTTGAGTACTTACGTGTAGGAAATTGAAAACTTAAATCATGTTGAATGTTGAATAAAAAAAAAAGATTGCATTGGTGTAGCTGTGGATATGTGGTAGACATTAAAAGAGAAAAAGGAAAATACCTAAGCATAGCAGCCCTGCGCCACGTAAAGAAAAAAAAGGAGGTTGGTGTTCTAAAGTGCTCCTCCCACTATTTCCATGTTTTCAGACTCCACTTGATCACACCGCCCGATCGTCATCTCCCCATCACTTCGATCAACTCTAAAACACACCACGTCAATATAAAAAATCTTCGTATCTCAACACATCACAAATTTAGCATTCTTTTTCTTGACATAATTAGTGAATCGATGAATTTCTTCCCCTTCCTCCTCCTCCTCTTAAATGTCAACAGCAATGGCGTATGCTGCAGCCCGCCTGCTCCCCCAGTCAAATGCGGCACCGCCGGTTGCACAGTGAGTAACGCCTACGGAATATTCCCCGACCGATCGACATGCAGAGCCGCAGCGGCTGTTTTTCCGTCGTCGGAAGAAGAGCTGGTGGTGGCGGTGGCGGCGGGCAGCCGAAACAAGCAGAAGATGCGGGTGGTCACGCGGTGGTCGCACTCCATTCCCAAATTGGTCTGCCCAGGCGGAGAAGAGGGGCTAATCATAAGCACCCAGGAGCTGAAACGCGTGGTTAGCGTAGACGAGGAGTCCATGAGAATGAGCGTGGAAAGCGGAGCGGCTTTGTGGGATATAATAAGCGCAGCCGCTGAATATAAGCTGGCGCTCCCACACACTCCGTATTGGAAGGGGCTTACAATAGGGGGGATCCTCTGTACGGGGGCTCATGGAAGCTCAGTCTTTGGGAAGGGAAGTGCTGTTCATGAGTATGTTGTGGGGATGAGATTGGTGGTCCCCCTGAGAGGAGGGAATGCAAGTGTCGTGACCCTCAATTCCTCTCATGCCGATCTCGATGCTGCCAAGGTTTCTCTTGGCCTTCTCGGAGTCATTTCTCAGGTACATTTGAAGCCGTCTAAATTAGGTGAATCAAGGATTATATTTTAACTTTAATGGTTAGGTCGTTACAGTTTTAATTGTTTTGACTTTGAGCCACTCTCAATATACAGAGAATGCTTAATCAATTATTAATTTAACTTTTCAATATAAAAAGTTCTTACTGTATTATGCGATATTTGTATTTCTTTAATATAAAATGGAAGATTAATTATATAGAGAAGCCCACTGCAAGTAGTTATCATCTTTACTTTTAACGTTCTACGATATAGTGATTTCCTTAATATTTTTCAATTTTGTCTGCCTTTTTCAAAAGTTTAATTTTTATGACATCGCTAAGATAACATATAACTTTTGGTAGATTTGACAAGTACAGGTAACACTACAGTTGCAGCCAATGTTCAAGAGGTCTATCACAAACGTGAAAAAGGATGAGACAGATTTAGAACAGAGCATAGTGGAATTTGGAAGAACACACGAATTCGGAGACGTGACATGGTATCCCGGACAGCGTAAGGTTATTTACAGAATAGATGGCAGAGTTCCTGTAAACCAATTTGGAGATGGAGTCAACGACTTTATTGGCTTTCGCCAAACCTTAACTGCAGGCTTGGCCATCACCCGTTCAGCAGGTAAAATCCTGCAACCTACTTGCATAAACTATTTCTTTATTGAACATCAAAGTTTATATTAGCTAGGTTTATGAAATAAAATCTTCCTCACAGTTGAAACTTTTCAGAAGAGTTACAGGAATCTACAAAGGATGCTAAGGGAAAATGCATGACGGCCAGGCTTCAGGTAGGGGCTCTGCAGCGTATTGGTTCGGGCTTCAAGAACAACGATTTAGGGTTTTACAAATATCCCATTGTAGGCTACCATAACAAGCTGCAAGCAGCCGGGTCATGTCTCAACTCCATAGAAGATTTGCTGCTCATGGCTTGTCCATGGGATCCTCGCATTAAGGGAGAATTCTTCCACCAGACTACCATGAAAATCAGCATGACCAAGATTTCAGACTTCATTACTGACATTAAAAAGCTGAGAGACCTGAATCCCTCTGGTTTGTGTGGGGTGGAGCTCTACAATGGAATTCTCATGCGTTTTGTGAAGGCCTCTAGTGCTTATTTGGGAGCAAATGAGGATTCTGTTGACCTAGACTTCACATACTATCGATCTAAGGACCCTATGGTTCCTAGACTCAACGAGGACATGCTTGAAGAGATTGAGCAGATGGGTCTGTTTAAATATGGAGGCACTCCCCACTGGGGTAAGAACCGCAACATTGCTTTTCAGGGAGTATTGAACAAGTATAAGAAAGGTGGGGACTTTTTGAAAGCTGTGAAAAAGTATGACCCTGATGGATTGTTTTCCAATGAGTGGACTGATGGAGTGATGGGAATAGGAAAGGAAGAGGTAGTTATAGACAAGGACGGTTGTGCTTTGGAAGGTCTGTGTTTATGTGCAGAGGACAGGCACTGTGCTCCTCTTAAAGGTTATTTTTGTAGGGCAGGAAGAGTGTACATCGATGCTAGAGTTTGTAGATATGAAGGATAGAATAGTGCATCTAATTGCATTCATGTATTAGATCGACAATGTTAATTTTTTGAGTTTTATGTAGAGAGCAAAAATATGTGGAACAAATAATGTTAGTTTTGAGAGATTTATCAATGTGCAAATCTCTATATAGAACTTACTATAAACTATCTTTATTTTTTATTTTATTTTATCTGTATCCTAGATTTTCTTGCCTTGGCTACATCCTGAAAACAAGAGCACTACAACAGAACTGAACTTAAAAAAATAAATAGAAATAGGCAATACCCCTCACATGAATCTAACAAGTTTGTCATGATATTTTCATATTTAAATATATGAGAAGATTGTCATAAAATATTTAGTCTACATGATTTTTTAGCAACCTTATAGGATAATAACATAAAGAGAGATTAATAATGAAATATCAGAATTAAGCAATCACATAATATTGATAAATATTAATATATCTTTTGCAATCATTTTTACAAAAAACAACTTTGTAAGTCTTTGAACTAAAGTATTATGTAATACAATTGCAATCTCCGAGCTATTTTACGAGATCAAACATCCACACTTGGGGAGGAATCATGCACAAGATGATATAACATAAATTTTTGGAGCAACCAAGTTCAAGTTGTAAGATTAAACATTTCACAAATGAGAATACCCAAGATAAAATATTATCATACAAGTAATACCAAATGTATAAATTATTCCTCCATACAAATGCAAGGATGACTATGTTAGAAAGTATGAGCGAATGTTTGACTACCCCTCCAAAAATGAGATGCATGAGGCTCACTCATCATAAGTGTGAGGACACGTGTAGATTTCAAATGAGGTGAGATAAAAAATTAAAAGCCTCTTTAAATGAGCTTAAGTGTACTTGTATATAAGTCAACTAGGTAGGATATTAACTAATTAAATAAAAATGCTTTTTACACTAACACCTCTCCTTAAGTGATGCTTACGGAAAAACATAAAAACTAAAAAGTGAGTCCTAAATGTTAGATTTGATGAGGTAAACATGTACATTAAAAAATATCTCACAAAAAAACTAAAGAGAAAATCTAGTAGACTAAAAAATTATCTTTGAAAAATAGGAACATAAAGTTGAAGAGCTTCTTACGTACATAGAATTTGCAAACATGATCAAAGAAGAACTATAGCTTCTACGAACCCTCCAACAAATGCATATTAGGATAAGAGAGGTATAAAACATTGTATGAATGACTTGAAGTAGATTACTCAACTATTAATACATATATTACATAAAGATAAATACACTATGTGAAGTTGAAAGTATATATGAAAATACATGATAAAGGAAACACAAAATGAAGTGTACAAATGAGCCTTGCATATAAAACCAATAATCAGGAGATAAGAAGGTAGGATTGAATGTTTGACTAACCATCCAAAAGTAAGACACATTTATGATATTAGAGACAAGTGTCAGAACATGTGTAGAGTCCATATGAGGTGACATAAAAGGTAAAAACTATCTTCAATTGAGATTAAGCATTGTGTAAATAGGTATATTAGGTAAAACTAATATAGGTAAGAATGCATTTCATACTAATAGTGCTCCTTAAGAGATACTTAGGGAGAAACCTAATTGCTGAAAAATGAATAGTGACGAGTAGGCTTGATGAGGTATTCATATAAAATAAAATAATTTCAAATGAAGAAAAGTAGAAAAATCTATCAACAATTAATCCTTCCTAAAAGATAAAATGAAAAAGAATAAACTCCAAGTCAATTTTTTTCCCTAAAAGATAGGAACATGAAGATGAAGAATAAATCATGAAGCATTTAAAAGATTTAAACACTATTGAATTAGAATTTGGTTTCTATTTAAATAAATGAATCATCTATTGAATGTAGATTAGAATAAGAGAGAAATAAAATAGTACATGAGTGACATCAAGTAAACTTCTTAACCTTTAATATATAGATGAAAGAAAGCAATGACATTCTATAAATTGAATAGTCAATTGGAAGGGGATGTATCTAAGCTAAAGGACAACTAGGGAATGCTCATGAAGAGCATCTAGGACATCCTAGACTATTCTAGAGAATCTATGAAGAATATGATCGCTACCATCTAGCTTCTACAATAAAAAAATAGAACGAAGGAGAAACTTTCAAGGAGGGATGCAGAGCCTTCTTCTCATAGTTGCCCCCTTCAACTTATACACAAAATGATCAAACACTCAGTAGATATTCCCCTTTCCTCCCCTCATTCCCATCCTTTGGATAGTTCCTCTTTCTCACAAGGAGGTGTCCTTTGAAGAGAATCTTGAGTTCCTACAAAAAGAATGATAGGACATTAAGGGCCCGAAGTCCCTCAACAACATTAAACAATGTATTAATTTTCGGCTACTCGTTTTTTGTTTTGTTGTTTTAATAGTCTATTCTTTTGGGTATTTTTTCTTAATCTCGCTCCTTGTGAAATTCAAATATTTCATCTTGTTGACTAACTTAATGGGACTGGGTCCTTCCTGAGCTAGTCTAATCTAAATACTCTATTAAGTTGAAAATATAGAAGTCAAATTTTATCTTTTAACTTTAGACTAAAAATGGTTAGACAACAACATTAGCAATCTCTTAAAAAACTAGATGACCTCAAAAGTTACAAAACAACATTATTGTAATCTCTTGAGAAGTTCAAACTACAACCCAACTTTCATAATACCAAAAATATTTCTACTTCTTAAAATTCATAAAAAAAAGATAAAGAAAGAGCGAAGATGGAATTCTAGTCTCAAAAGTGTTAAATTTTGATATTTCACACTTAGTTGAGGACCAACATCTAGTGGGAAGGGGTTTAATTTGGCTCCATCTAATAAATTAGAAATATGTGATTGTTGACTTGATTGGGGTCAATAAATATGATGACTCTAAATCTTGTTTGGACTCTTGGATTGTGTGAAATTAATCTCATTTAAGGTTTAGGTTAATTGTCAATTTTTACAAACAAACATGCCATTTCCATACTACTAATTGCATGTGAGACAAACAAGTCATAGTGAAGACATTGAGATGGGAGAAGAGTGCAAGTATGCATTTTCATCCTTTACTTGATCTTTAGAAATAATTTCAAGTCTTGCATTTCTACATAACTAGGTGCATTTTATATGTTAAATATGGTGTATATCTGATGGGCTATGTTTCATGGATCCAAGAGATCCAGGTATATAATATGTTAATGGGCTTCATCTTAGGTAGGTTAATCTTGTTGAATATAAATTGTTGCATGCCCTTACTTTCTATAAATCTATTAAATTTGAGGCCTCATAGATTTGTTTGTAGATACAATTGGACATGTTCAAGTTAAGGATCAAGCTATAAATTTCGTCTCTTTATTTTTAGATTCTTGGAAATTGTATGGAGCACAACATTATTTTAGAAAAGCTAAAAGGAGAAGAATGTGTCCATTCTTATGCATGGATTCTAGTTTCCTTGTCTCACTTCCTTTTCCATATAATCTTACCCCTGTAGCATTAGCATCAAGTGAATATTCTATGAGAAAAGAACCATAGTTTTGAGAGCCAAAAATCTGTTCAGCCACTTCTAGCTCAAAGAAGGAAAATCCTAGTTGAAATCCCTCTTGGGACATTGCAAGAAGTAGGGTCCTCCTTTTGGCAAAAAAATTAGAAGTGTTTCATGAAAAATCAAAATTTGTTACAATTGGAGTAAAAATTTGAAGCACTTACACATAGAATCTTATGAAAGTTTGTTAATATGAAATGTAGTGTTTTGTGTCTAGTTTTCAAATATGTAATATATTCTAATACCTAGATAAAACTAGTTGATTTTTAATAGTCATGTGCAAAAATCACTTTTTCAAAGTTAATTCTGAGGTCCATAATATGTGCATGCTAAGAAATTTTTTTTGTAATTCTTTTTGGGAAAAATGTGTATTGTAGTGAATTTTGATGAGGATATTTTTTATTATTTTTTTCCAAATATTTTTTAATTAAATTTTTACTGGCCCTAATTACTATTTTTGATAACCCGTAATGTATGGCCAACTAAATTTGAATTAAGATAATCATTAAATATTTTTCCATTGTGTAAAGAATGGTGTCTGGATTTGTTGAAATAAATTTTTTTAAAAACTTTAAAAATTAGAAGTTATTGAAAAAAATAAAACCTAGCATTTCAAGTTCATGGATTGATTGTTTCAAAAATTAATTAATAAATATAAAAAAAGTCAAATCATAGAATCATATCCTTATAATATTGTACGAAGTTAAGCTGGCCATGTTTTCCAAAGATGCACCTGTTTAGGAAATTGCTACCATCCCAATTATGGATCTCACAGGAGGCTATTAAACGATGTCACAAATATCAAGGGGAGACACTGGACATGTTCCAAAAATCTCCCCCTCAATGTTACTCGAGGGGATTCAAACCTATGGGCCCTCTCTAATACCACTTGTAGGGAGTTAAGCTGGCCATTTTTTGAAAAAGATACCCCTATTCAGGAAACTTCTACCATCCCAATTAAGGATCTCATATGAGGTTGTTAAACCATGACTCAAATCTCGAGGGGAGATGGATTTTTTCTTATAGAAGATAAAATTCTAATCTTTAAAGTATAGATTTATAACACGGATATCTAGTGCATGAATATTTTTCATAATTTTTTGTTGCATATATTTTTAATTAATTTCTGAAGTCAATTTAATTATAATTTAGACATAGGTGTACATGTCAAATGGCATAATTTTTTTTTATGCATTTGAATTAATTAATTTATTAATTATTAAAAATATGGATATTAAGACCTACCGAATGAATATTTTTAGATTTTTTTTCTTTATTTTCCTATTTTTATGCACGTTTCAACAATGACCTTAATGTTTAATGGAAAACCTACCCAACAACATCCTTACAACTTATTACCCAACCCTCTAGTTTGAATTGAGAATATCACCTTGTGCCCTCTCCCATCTCAACATCTCTCTTCCCTTCAAATAAATATATTCAAAATTATACATTTTGGAAATCTGTAATGAGGGCTTCATACCCAACTTTTCTAGCTATACTATTTACTTTGCTAAGAGTTTGATATAAACTTGAAAAGCTCAATATTAATGAGGTTGTTAGGGAAAGTTGGTCACCAATAGAAAAAAGAGGAAAATGTTTTTTCTTTACAAAAATATAATCTATACAATATTATGAATTTTACAATAAAATATATAATGTATATGAATATAATTTACTATTTATTTATCTTAAAATAAATAATAAAATTTATATTTATCAAATTGATAAAATTGAACATATATGATGGTCTTTCTCCTACTACTTAAATACAATAAAAAATAATAATACCACCAACACAAAAACATAAACCAATTTTAAAGCTAATATTATGAATGCCATCAAGTTTTTAGCAAATCTTATATGTGGTTGAACTATACTTGAATTCTGTCGTTAATAATGATTTAATCGCACTCACACTTGAGTACTTATGTGTATCCAGCATCTAAAATTTACTATTGACTGTATTTAATAATTAGTTGGGAAAAAAAATTTCTTTTGTATTTTAATTTTTAATTATTTAAAAAACATAATCAAATGATAAATCTGAGTGTTGATAAATCTGAGTGTTGGATAGACAATGGCCTGGATGTGTGGTAGACATTAAAAGACAAAAAAGGAAAATACCTAAGCATAGCAGCCCTGCGCCACGTACTGAAAAAAAGGCGGGCGGTGTTGTAAGTGCTTCTCCCACTATTTCCCTGTTTTCAGACTCCACTTGATAACACCGCCCGATCATCATCAACAGCAATCGACATGGAGAGTCTTTTTCCGTCGTTGGAAGAAGACCTGGTGGTGGTGGTGGCGGTGGCGGCGGGTAGCCGCAACAAGCAGAGATGCGGGTGGTCACGCGGTGGTCGCACTCTATTCCCAAATTGGTCTGCGCGGGCGGAGAAGAGGGGCTAATCATAAGGACCCAGGAGCTGAAACGCGTGGTTAGCGTAGACGAGGAGTCCATGAGAATGAGCGTGGAAAGCGGAGCGGCTTTGGGGGATATAATAAGCGCAGCCGCTGAATATAAGCTGGCGCTTCCACAGACTCCGTATTGGAAGGGGTTTACAGTAGGGGGGATCCTGTGTACGGGGGCACATGGAAGCTCAGTCTTTGGGAAGGGAAGTGCTGTTCACGAGTACGTTGTGGGGATGAGATTGGTGGTCCCCCTGAGAGGAGGGAATGCAAGTGTCATGACCCTCAATTCCTCCCATGCCGATCTCGATGCTGCCAAGCTTTCTCTTGGCCTTCTCGGAGTCATTTCTCAGGTACATTTGAAGCCGTCTGAATTAGGTGAATCAAGGAATATATTTTAACTTTAATGGTTAGGTCGTTACAGTTTTAATTGTTTTGACTTTGAGCCACTCTCAATATACAGAGAATACTTAATCAATTATTAATTTAACTTTTTCATATAAAAAGTTCTTACTGTATTATGTGATATTTGTATTTCTTTAACATTTTAAGATTAATTATATAGAGAAGCCCACTAAAAGTAGTTATCATCTTTAATTTTGACGTTCTACGATATAGTGATTTCCTTAATATTTTTTAAATTTATCGGCCTTTTGCAGAGGTTTAATTTTTTTGACATCGCTAAGACAACATATAACTTTTGGTGGATTTGACAAGTACAGGTAACACTACAGTTGCAGCCAATGTTCAAGAGGTCTATCACAAACGTTAAAGAGGATGAGACAGATTTAGAACAGAGCATAGTGGAATTTGGAAGAACACACGAATTTGGAGACGTGACATGGTATCCCGGACAGCGTAAGGTTGTTTACAGAATAGATGGCAGAGTTCCTGTAAACCAATCTGGAGATGGAGTCAACGACTTTATTGGCTTTCGCCAAACCTTAACTCCAGGCTTGGCCATCACCCGTTCAGCAGGTAATTAAATCCTGCAACCTGTTTGTATACATTATGTAATCAACAACTATTTTTTCATTGAACATCCAAGTTTATATTAGCTAGGTTTATGAAATAAAATCTTCCTCGTTGTTGAAATATTTCAGAAGAGTTACAGGAATCTACAAAGGATGCCAAGGGAAAATGCATGACGGCCAGGCTTCAGGTAGGGGCTCTGCAGAGTATTGTTTCAGGCTTCAAGATCAACGATTTAGGGTTTTACAAATATCCCATTGTAGGCTACCATAACAAGCTGCAGGCAGCCGGGTCATGTCTCAATTCCAAAGAAGATTTGCTACTCACGGCTTGTCCATGGGATCCTCGCATCAAGGCAGAATTCTTCCACCAAACTACAATGAAAATCGGCATGACCAAGATTTCAGACTTTATTACAGACATTAAAAAGCTGAGAGACCTGAATCCCTCTGGTTTGTGTGGGGTGGAGCTCTACAATGGAATTGTCATGCGTTTTGTGAAGGCCTCCAGTGCTTATTTGGAAGCAAATGAGCTAAGGACCCCATGGTTCCTAGACTCAACGAGGACATGCTTGAAGAGATTGAGAAGATGGGTTTGTTTAAATATGGAGGCACTCCCCACTGGGGTAAGAACCGCAACATTGCATTTCAGGGAGTATTTAACAAGTATAAGAAAGGTGGGGACTTTTTGAAAGCTGTGAAAAAGTATGACCCTGATGGATTGTTTTCCAATGAGTGGACAGATGGAGTGATGTGAAGAGGAAAGGAAGAGGTAGTTATGGACAAGGACGGTTGTGCTTTGGAAGGTCTGTGTTTATGTGCAGAGGACAGGCACTGTGCTCCTCTCAAAGGTTATTTTTGTAGGGCAGGAAGAGTGTACATCGATGCTAGAGTTTGTAGATATGAAGGATAGAATAGTGCATCTAATTGCATGCATGTATTAGATCGACAATGTTAATTTTGTGAGTTTTATGTAGGCAGCAAAAATATGTGGGACAAATAATGTTAGTTTTGAGAGATTTATAAATGTGCAAATCTCCATATCGAACTTACTAAAAACTATCTTCATTTTTTTTTAAAATCTGCATCCTAGATTTTCTTGCCTTGGCTACATCCTAAAAACAAGAGCACTACAACAAAACTTTACTTAAAAAGATTTAATAGAAATAAGCAATACCCCTCACATGAATCTAACAAGTTTGTCATGATATTTTCATATTTAATTCTATGAGATGAGTGTCATAAAATATTTAGTCTACATGATCTTTTAGCAATCTTATAGGATAATAGCATAAAGAGAGATTAATAATGAAATATCAGAATTAAGCAATCACATAATATTATTAAATATTAATATATCTTTTGGAGCCATTTTTACAAAAACCAACCTTGTAAGTCTTTGAACTAAAGTATTATGGTATACAATTGCAATGTCCAAGCAATTTTGCGAGATCAAACATCCACACTTGGGGAGGAATCACGCACAAGATGATATAACATAAATTGCTGGAGCAACCAAGTTCAAGTTGCAAGATTAAACATTTCACAAATGAGAATACCCAAGATAAAATATTATCATACAAGTAATACGAAATGTATAAATGATTCCTACATACAAATGCAAGGATGACTATGTTAGAAAGTATGAGCGAATGTTTGACTACCCCTCAAAAAATGAGATGCATGAGGCTCACTCAGGATAAGTGTGAGGACACGTGTAGATTTCAAATGAGGTGAGATAAAAGATTAAAAGCCTCTTTAAACAAGCTTAAATGTACTTGTGAATAAGTCAAGTAGGTAGGATATTAACTAATTAAATAAAAATGCTTTTTACACTAACACCTCTCCTTAAGTGATGCTTATGGAAAAACATAAAAACTAAAAACATTGTCCTAAATGTTAGATTTGTTGAGGTACTCATGTACATTAAAAAATATCTCACAAACAAACTAAAGAGAAAATCTAGTAGAATAAAAAAATTTCTATAAAAAAGAGAATTAAAAGGAATAAATATCTTTAAAAACTATCTTTGAAAGATAGGAACATAAAGTTGAAGAGCTTCTTGGGTACATAGAATTTGCAAACATGATCAAAGAAGAACTAAAGCTTCTACGAACCCTCCAAAAATTGCATATTAGGATAACAGAGGTATAAAACATTGTATGAATGACTTAAAGTACATTACTCAACTACTAATACATATATTACATAAAGATAAATATACTATGTGAAGTTGAAAGTATATATGAAAATACATGATAAGGGAAACACAAAATGAAGTGTACAAATGAGCCTTGCATATAAAACCAATAATGAGGAGGTAAGAAGGTAGGATTGAATGTTTGACTACCCCTCCAAAAGTAAGACACATTTAGGATATTAGAGACAAGTGTCAGAAAATGTGTAGAGTCCATATCAGGTGACATAAAAGGTAAAAGCTATCTTCATGTGAGATTAAGTATTGTGTAAATAGGTATATTAGGTAAAACTAATATAGGTAAGAATGCATTTCATACTAATAGTGCTCCTTAAGAGATACTTAGGGCGAAACCTAATTGATAAAAAATGAATAGTGACAAGTAGGCTTGATGAGGTATTCATATAAAATAAAATTATCTCATAAATGAAGAAAAGTCTAGAAATATCTATCAATAACTAATCCTTTCTAAAAGATAAAATGAAAAAAGATTAAACCCCTTCAATTTTTTTTCCCTAAAAGATATGAACATGAAAATGTAGAATAAATCATGAAGCATTTAAAAGATTTAAACACTATTTAATTAGAATTGGGTTCTATTTCAATAAATGAATCTTCTAGTGAATGTAGATTAGAATAAGAGAGAAATAAAATAGTGCATGCATCACATCAATTAAACTTCTTAACCTTTAATAAATAGATGAAATAAATCAATAACATTTTGTAAACTGAATAGTCAATTGGAAGGGGATGTATCTAAGCTAAAGGACAACTAGGGGACGCTCATGAAGAGCATCTAGGACATCCTAGATTATTGTAGAGAATCTATGAAGACACGAAAATACCTTTCTCAAAATATAAAATAGAAATAATTATATTACAAAAAAATATGAATACAATATTTATAATAATTAGAAAATAATAAGATGGCCTTGCTACAAAGGGAAGGATAAAATTTTAGAATAAATCTTAAGACTTGAATAACGATATCATATTATATGGTACATGAATATGTCAATGATACCATCTTCCTAGAGCATAAGGACTATGCATTGATGTAGGCAGTTGAATCTAGTGTTTTGTGAATACCACAAGTTCCATATAAAGTTAGTGAGGAACAAATCAACACCTATGTGAAAACATTTAGGAACAAAAGCTACAAAATACCCGAATACATAGAAGTTCACCATATATAGGTAGTTCATGGATAACTTAAGCATGCTAATGTAAGCTATGAGATTTCCACAATCCATTTTGCATTTCTAGTGTATTTTTTTCTGGATTCGATTGTGTGTATATTTTTCCATCAACGTTTCGAATCACACTCCGTGATTCATCATCAGGATGAAAAGAATTCCCAAGACATGAAAGATGTTGAGTTGCAGATTTGAGGCAAAATATAAAGAGGAGAGGGGTGGGGGAAGGCACGCGAAACAAGGAGAGAGGAAAGAGAAAAGGAAAAGACCACTGGAAGGATGGGAGACCTAAAAAACTCCAAGGGATAAACCACCCACAGAAAAGAAAAAAGGAAAGCCAAGCACCACCTTCATAACCACTAAAAAACAAAGAAGAAAAAAAGAATATGGGACAAAAATTAAAAACTAAAAGAATAAATAAAAGACTATAAATACAAAATGGAATATACGCAAAGGCATAAACCAAAAGATAAAAACCCAGAAACAAATAAGAAAAGAGATATTTACAATTCCAAAAGATATGAGCATATAAAAATAAACACAAGCTGAGGTCTAAAAGCAAATATAAACTAGAAAATAAACAAATAGGTAAATAGACCAAAGGGGGAGAGGGAGACACACAAATGAAGAAGAAAGAGGGGGAGAAGTCAAGGAGGGGGGCGGGGATGACGCTGGAGGGCAAGAAGAAGAGGGTGCCATGAGATGCTAAGGTTTAACCCATCGTCTCGATTAAGATTGGATGGGTGCTGAATGATGGCAATGGCCTCTTTAACTTTCCTCTTGAAAAAGTTGTTCTCCCTACACAATACCTGAGTGTCCTCCAAACAGATATGATGTTTGGTAGTTGATGAATGCTCAGCTAAGGCTGATTTGAGGGCACGTTCATGCTTAATGTCGGCACTATGCTCTTTAATTCGAGTCATGAACGAACGACCTGTTTCTCCAATGTATGGAGTTCCACAGGAGCATACAATCTTGTATACACCTGACTCTGAAAAGGCATCCCTAGTGTCCTTAAGCGGTGGGGCATGCCTCTTGATGGTGGAAACAGGTTTGAAGGCACAACGAAGACCTTTTTTCCCAAGGATTTTTGAGATTTTGTGAGAAATGCCTTCAACATAAGGGAGAGAGACATACGTGGCCTGAGATGGAGAGGGCACGGGATTCGAGATGGAAAGGAAATGAGATTTGGCTTGGAGGAAGGCCCTGGTGATCTGCTTGTTCGAGTAGCCATTCCAAAGGAAGACTTGACGAAGATGGGAGAGTTCTTGGTCTAAGTTATCCTTATCACAAATCCGGTGGGCTCTTAAAGCCAAGGTTTTGAGGATCCCAACTTTCTGGCTCTGGTGGTGATGAGAAGACAAATGAAGATATAAGTCAGTGTGGGTAGTTTTGCGAAACACCTGACGACCAAGGGATCCATCAGGTTTAAAAGCCTGACGGATCCCTTGGTCGTCAGGTGTTTCGCAAAACTACCCACACTGACTTATATCTTCATTCGTCTTCTCATCACCACCAGAGCCAGAAAGTTGGGATCCTCAAAGCCTTGGCTTTAAGAGCCCACCGGATTTGTGATAAGGATAACTTAGACCAATAACTCTCCCATCTTCGTCAAGTCTTCCTTTGGAATGGCTACTCGAACAAGCAGATCACCAGGGCCTTCCTCCAAGCCAAATCTCATTTCCTTTCCATCTCGAATCCCGTGCCCTCTCCATCTCAGGCCACGTATGTCTCTCTCCCTTATGTTGAAGGCATTTCTCACAAAATCTCAAAAATCCTTGGGAAAAAAGGTCTCCGTTGTGCCTTCAAACCTGTTTCCACCATCAAGAGGCATGCCCCACCGCTTAAGGACACTAGGGATGCCTTTTCAGAGTTAGGTGTATACAAGATTGTATGCTCCTGTGGAACTCCATACATTGGAGAAACAGGTCGTTCGTTCATGACTCGAATTAAAGAGCATAGTGCCGACATTAAGCATGAACGTGCCCTCAAATCAGCCTTAGCTGAGCATTCATCAACTACCAAACATCATATCTGTTTGGAGGACACTCAGGTATTGTGTAGGGAGAACAACTTTTTCAAGAGGAAAGTTAAAGAGGCCATTGCCATCATTCAACACCCATCCAATCTTAATCGAGACGATGGGTTAAACCTTAGCATCTCATGGCACCCTCTTCTTCTTGCCCTCCAGCGTCATCCCCACCCCCCTCCTTGACTTCTCCCCCTCTTTCTTCTTCATTTGTGCGTCTCCCTCTCCCCCTTTGGTCTATTTACCTATTTGTTTATTTTCTAGTTTATATTTGCTTTTAGACATCAGCTTGTGTTTATTTTTATATGCTCATATCTTTTGGAATTGTAAATATCTCTTTTCTTATTTGTTTCTGGGTTTTTGTCTTTTGGTTTATGCCTTTGCGTATATTCCGTTTTGTATTTATAGTCTTTTATTTATTCTTTTAGTTTTTAATTTTTGTCCCATATTCTTTTTTTCTTCTTTGTTTTTTAGTGGTTATGAAGGTGGTGCTTGGCTTTCCTTTTTTCTTTTCTGTGGGTGGTTTATCCCTTGGAGTTTTTTAGGTTTCCCATCCTTCCAGTGGTCTTTTCCTTTTCTCTTTCCTCTCTCCTTGTTTCACGTGCCTTCCCCCACCCCTCTCCTCTTTATATTTTGCCTCAAATCTGCAACTCAACATCTTTCATGTCTTGGGAATTCTTTTCATCCTGATGATGAATCACGGAGTGTGATTCGAAACGTTGATGGAAAAATATACACACAATCGAATCCAGAAAAAAATACACTAGACATGCTAATGTAGATATCACATATATTACATTATTTGGTAGTAGCTAGAACTATTGTTAAGGTTTTCCATTTTCGGTTGCAGATTATGGTATTTCTCCAACTGTATCGTGTGTATAAATGTTGATAAAGTTCATCGAATTATTATCATAAGTTGTATGCCTCCTTCACTTTGGTATTAAAGGATCTATATTATACATGTTACTATGAAATGGCAATTACAGTGAGGCATGGCGCAAGAGTAGAGAGGATGAAGCGATGAAATCTATTTGAAGGTACTTTTGAGCATCTAGGACATCCTAGACTATTGTAGAGAATCTATGAAGGACATAAAGGAAATATGTCTAGTTTTTTTATCATCGTAGGAGAGTGAGAGCATACTCGCCTACTACTTCAACATACATGAAAGACAAAGGTTTATTTTAAGCCTTCTAAGAATCTATGTGCAACTACTTTAAGGAAAACACTTAAATGCAAGTTGCATGCTATTGATTATCCTCCTAGTTAGACTAGATGACCAAGATATGATGTTTACATGAAAAACCCTTAATTTAGCTAAGTGAGGAAATGAATGAAATTTGCTCAAAATGAACCCTGTACCCACAAATGTCAGTAGTTTTCAAATTCTTAAGTCTTGGACATTGGGACCTGCAAAATTGTTAAATTTAAATTTCACCCAATGAGAGAACAAAAGCGCTAAAACTGCAAAAACGTTATCCTAACAAGTAAAAGCGCAATCCTAGATGGCAAAAGCACTAACTTGAACAACAAAAGTGCTAATCTGTATGACAAAGGTGCTAACCTATTTCTTGAATGCATGAATTCATGATTAAAAGTGCTATTCTATTTAAAACAGTTGTTAACCTAAGCAATAAAAGCGCTAACCTACTTAACAAATGCGCTATCAAATTTCACAGATGTGTGAAGCTAACTAACAAAAGTGTTAAATTGATTCTGCAAGAATAAGACAAGATATTAGAAAGGTAAGTGCGAGGCTTGAGCCCCATGGTGAGCGCCAAAAATGTTGAGGTTAAAGTTGAACTCCAAAGAAATGTCCTAAAACTTGTTAGTCCATCATAAAATATAAAAAGGAAAGCTATAAGAAACTTAACTTCAACTAATGAAGTAACATGAAGTAAATGAAATAAACAATATTATACCTTCCATGGTTTACACCTCATTGTGTCCTAACTCCATTGCTCCAGGTTGCAGATGATTTTCTCTCAGACAAGCACTAGTAGCTTCCAAGATGGCATATGAAGAATGGACTGATAGTTAACTGATACTATGATATGCATATGTAAATAATTTAAGCTAGCATGATATTAAGCTATGATAAAAATTTTGTAATTGCTAATTGCTTCAAACTCAAACTCACAGATGCAAAATAAAGACTCCTAGAATGACTATAAGATTAGCTATTAGTTTTAAAATGGCTTAGGAGGCCCCTTTTTTGTAGATTTTTAGTGCATGAGTTTAGGTGGCAGAGATCAATGCTCATGATCAAATCTTACAAATTGGATGGCTATGAGCAAGACGTTGAAGGTTGAGAGAAAGGGGGAAGGAGAAGACAAGTGTGACTCATCTCACCTTGACTGAGTTGAAGACTTGAGAGGATATAGGATAGTTGGAGACGATGTAGGAATGAGAGGACAAGTGGACTCAAGTCCTCCTAAGATATAGGGATGTTAGAGAGAATATAGAATAAGGTTAGGAAATATGTGTACGTACACAATATTTCATTTATTTTGGAAGTTGGAGATAAGTGGCTAATAAATGATTTAATTTAATTTAATTTTGTTGAATTAATTTAGCCACATGATGGATGAGTTGGCAAAGGAAAGATGAAGTGGAGATGGAAAGGTGAGTTAGAAAAGACATTAAATAATTAAGAAATTATTTAATTAATGAGACTATAGAATAGTAGATAGAAGAAAAATTAAATATTAGATATTTAATTAATTGATTATAAGAAAAGGATATAGGGAATTAATTAATAAAATGTTTCAATTAAATTAATTAATAGAAGGATATGAAATAAATTAAATAAATAAATATTTTCAAACTAACTATTTAATAGAAGAATAACTATTAAATAAATACAAAATATTTATTTAATTGCTCATAGCCATTTTTATGTGTATGAATTTTGCCCCTCTTTGAAATGATGTTGAGACAATATTGTTTCTAAGATTAAATCAAGTCTCGATAATGCGCCCGATGAAGATAAAAATCCTGATTGTGTACCCCCTCGGGAGATTAATTGTGAAATTATTGAAAAATTTAGATGAGCGATTAATCTCACAATAATTGATTTGGAAAAAAGATCCCTCAATTAAATTCATTTTTTAAAAATAAATAAAATTGCCCCTCAAAAAATATTTGCCCTAGACAAATTATATATGGAAATAGGGGTTTTTGGGTGCTCTAAGCACAATCCTGTGGTCCGTTTCAGCCCAAAATGCCCAGAAAAGAATGCTACCCCCAGATCCAATAGAAAACCTCTAGAAATCTAAAACCCTCAAAGCTCCAAAAAATTCTTCAAATAACAAGAACAGGCAGCAGCAAATCTGAAGCTCTGATACCATATAGGTGTTGAGGAAAAATCAACACTATAGCTCCCAAGGATTACCTGCATGCAAACCTATCATAGAACAAGAGAAGCAAAACAAACCTATGGAGGCCAAAATTCAATGATCTAGAAAAGAGGAGTCATATTGATTGTGCAAGAATAATGCAATACAGTTATAAATTACAAAGAGAGAATCCTTATAAAAGGATACTAGAAAGCCTAAAGAATTATAAGATGCCTAAGTTTAGCTTAAGCATAGAGTATAATAGACTAATGATTAAATAAATAATTATTAGCCACAACATGATAACTCTAACACCCCCCCTTAAGATGAACTTATGGAGTAGCTAAAAACAACTAAGGACTAAAAAAAGCATATAAACAAAATGCATGAAAGTAACAATGGGTCCTAGCAACTAGGCCTGATGAGGTTTCCAAGTACAAAAGATCTCTCACAACTGGAGAAAAGGAGAAAACATCATGGGAAAAACTCCTCTCCTAAAGAGAGAAAAACAAGTGAAGAATTGAAGAAGCCTACAAACAAGAGAATGTCCCAGTAAAAAGGAAGAAAGGATGAACATGAAGAACACCAATGAAGCATGAAGATGCAAACACTGTTGAAGAATAACTGTTTGGATTACGCACAATATATGCTTGCACTCCCTTTTCCATGCATCACTGATCTAACAGACCCTCCTCCTAGCTCAGGAGATGATGAGGATGATTTAGATGATCTTGTTGTTAGGTGATGAAGATGAAAGTGAGAGCTTGGAGATTCTCGAGAGGTCGAAGGAGATGGAGGCGGGAGACGTGGACAGAGGGGAGGCCAATTGAGAGTCTGAGGAGGACCTTTTGGACTAGTTGGTAGGATTGGGAGGGTAGGAGGAGTAATTCCTCCAGTAGGAAGGGATGCATGATGGATTGGTTGGGATACGGACAGAGG
The DNA here is from genome assembly GCF_030272615.1 of Cryptomeria japonica. Classification (NCBI taxonomy): domain Eukaryota; kingdom Viridiplantae; phylum Streptophyta; class Pinopsida; order Cupressales; family Cupressaceae; genus Cryptomeria; species Cryptomeria japonica. The sequence continues at coordinate 833,246,182 of NC_081411.1, forward strand.
AGGGATGAGAGCAACGAGAGGATTACCCTCTCCCAGACTAGGCACGAGCAGAGGATTTGATGGGGGCCAAAGGAGAGGCATTGATTTTGGTCAGATTCATCTAGATCCTAGGGTGATTGCAACTTAGGGTGGTTGGGATGAGGGAAACAAGGACTCAGTGGATCATGTTCCTCTCATTTGGTGACAAATCTTGAGAGCTACCCGGGTGGAGACTCCAATAGGTGGAGAGGTAGGTGGGGATGAGGGGATACATGATATATCTCAACAAGATGTGCCACAATAGGAGAGCTTAGATTATCTTAGATTATAGATAGAGTAGTCGAGGGCACAAGTTCAGACACTCATGACTGAGAGAGACAGATCTACATGAGGAGACAACAGGATACTCAGGATTTTCTTGATCATATTCAATAAGTTGGATCTGGCACTCTCTCAGCTGATACTGTCAGAGCACTATATCAGACTGGGAAGGAGACATCATACTAGCATCGATAATATGAGGATTTAGTCTCAGAGAGCCAGAGAGTAGGGAGTTATCAAACTACTCCTATTTTTGACAGGATGGATAATAGCAACGGTGGGGTTATGGGACCTCCTCAGAGGAGTAGAGATTGAGGTGAACAACCATCTGGGGGATCATCTCACCACAGCCACAGAGATAGATAGAGTCAGGTGGTAGCAGCACAAGACAAACTTGATTTGTAGACTTGATTTATATCGATGGGGCACTGTATTTTATTATTGATTTGATATCATTGTATACTTGGACTTTTTATTGTTTTATGATGATATGAATACATGGACTCTATATGATGCTGATGATTCATGATTTATTATGTATGTTACTCTATATGATGATGATTTATATGCATTGACTACATAGATTATATATATACAATGATTAGATGGATAATGTTATGATGATCTTTTCTTTCCTTTATTTTCATGATGATGATGTTCTATATGATGCAATGATGATGAAATGGAAATGCATTTGATTTTTGAATTTGATGATCATGGATGCAAATGAAAATGATTCTATATGAAAATGCTTCTAATGATAACATACACAAATGAATGTTGTTTTCCATTCTCTTGATGTGTATGCATATGATGAAATGATTTTGTGAAACGTATGCAATTTAAAAATTTGATGATTGTGAGTGCAAATGATGATTATATGCTTGATTAAACTGACGCGATGAATGCCTATATAATAATGCATATGTTATATCAATGAGATGATAGTGTAACACTTATAGATGTGATGTTATGATTGCAATGAAATGCTTATAATGGTATGATAAATTATTCTAAGTGTAATTATGCAATTAAATGACCTTAATGGATAAAATGAACTACAATGATAATGATCCTAATGCAAATAAAAATGATATATAATACACATGATTAATGAAATGCACTTAAGGCAAACTAAGGAAATATAAATGATTATAATTGAATGCAAACTAATGAAATGAATGATAAGGATTAATCTGCAAACCTAATGATTCTAAAGATAAATGAACCTAAAATGATCAAATGTAAATTGTTTTTGTTTATCCAAGTATACACAATCTTTATTTATGACCGTTGATCTTTGAATGGAGTGAAGTGCTTATAATGTAATTGACAGTGAATGCTTATAATGCAGATGAATAATGAACTAATCTAAAATGATCTGACTAAAATGATACTTCCATTCTCATATGCTATCTTATAACAGTGCTTGATTTCATCATTGATCTTTTAAAATGTTGAAAGAAAATACAAGAAACTTGACATAATGATTCAAGATGCCCTGAGTATTTCTTACATGGATTTTAAAATAGCAAGTTTATACAAGCAACTTGATATGAGGAATCAAGCTGACCTGGGTATTTCTTGCATGACTCAGAACTTCCTCCTTGATCTTTTACTGATCATATCCTTAGAAAAGTACATACCTTAATAAGAGATAAACCACAGACAACAAACAAAGAAAATAATCATTCCCCATCATAGCTACTCTAGTCATGAACAACCTTGAGTCGCATAGAGTACATGATTAGCAAAAAATCAAGACATGAACATTGAATTTTGTATGTCATACACATGTTCTCATGGCCATTAACTGATATAATCAACTTGATGAATAATAATTGATAATCCTTCATTATTTGTTGGTTGATTTTTTGTATTTTGAGTTTCATGATTCAGTTTGTTACAAATGCCTTGATCTTCCTTGCTTTGTTGCTCATTATCTGTTTCAAAACCTTAGGTGTTTTGGTTTTTCTATGTTTTCCGAATGTTTTGGATTTTCAAAGATTTAAAAGATCACCTTAGCAAAAGGATTTAGGATTTTGCCCCCAGTGGAAACAAACTTTATTACGGATGTATGAAAAATGATTAAAATCTAAAATTACAGGAGGATATAATGCATATATGATTGATAAAATCCAAGATAGTGAATACACTAAGTATGTCAAGGATTGATAACTGTTGGTAAGCTACATATTTCCTGCTAATGGTTCAGAGCAATGAATGCGAAAGATGAAATGGATAGACTAGGATAGATGGAAGTGATAGATGCAAATAGGATGGAGTGGATAGGTGCGCTAAGTGATCTCATAGATGGAAGAACTCACTTTTAGATAACATCTGTTTACCAGGTTTTCACTATCTAAATTTATTGCATTTTTTTCATATTTGATTTTTTTTTCTTTTGTTTTCGTTGTTTTATGCTTTTTAGGGATTTTTTGCTTTTTTGATTTTTATTGATTTCTTCAGGACTTTATATGCTTATTTTTTTACTGATTTTTCCAAGACTTTATATCTCAAACATAAAACTTCTTGAGATGGATAGAATTGATGGGCTCATTAAACTAATCACCTTTAGGTGTAGATAACTTGTATGTTCCTGAGCCATATGCTGCTACTATAACAAAAGGACCTAACCAGTTTGGTTCAAATTTTCCCTTCTTTTCCCGGTCTTGTTGATTCCTTGCATTCTCCCTTAGAACTAGATCTTCAATCTGAAAAATGTGTGGCTTAACTCTGTGATTGTAACTTCTCACCATTCTCTATTTATATGCCGTCAAATGACCTGTAGAATTTTGGCGACGTTCCTGAATCAGCTCAAGTTCTTGAAGTCTAGAGACTCACTGTTCTTCTTCTAGTATAAGACCTTTCAAGGACACTCGTAGAGAAGTTATCTCTACTTCTACTGATAATATTGATTCTGATCCATAGACTAAGAATTATAGGGTTGCCCCTGTTGGTGTGCAAATGCTGGTTCAATATGCCCAAAGATCAGGACTTAATTGAATATGCCAGTCTTTACCAGCTTCATTGACTATTTTCTTCAGGATTTTCAAGATTATTTTATTTGATGCCTCAACTTAACCATTTTCCTATGGATAATATGGTGTAGAAAACCTATGCTAAATATGAAAGCGTTCACATAATTCCTTCACATCTTGATTCTTAAATGGCCTTCCATTATCAATGAGAATGGTCATAGGGACTCCATAGCGACAAATTATATAATTTAGGATGAATGATGATATTTACTTTCCTATCACTTTCGTCAAAGGCACTGCTTCAATCCATGTAGTGAAATACTCTATAGCAGTCAGAATGAACTTATGTCCATTAGAGGATGAAGGATTTATCGTACCTACCAAATCAAGACTCCACTAGGAGAATGGCCATGAACCTGCCATAGGAAGCAATTCTTGTGTTGGTGCATGGATGAGATTCCCATGGATATGGCATTGCTTGCATCTCTTAGCATATGTAAGTGAATCTCTCTCCATGGTAGGTCAATAGTAATCCAAGTGAATAAGTTTCTTGGTTAGTCTTAAACCACTTGAGTGCATGCCACAAATACCTGCTCGGACTTCATTAAGAACTCACTTAGATTCTTATTGTTCAATAAACCTCAATAGAGTGCTATCTAGACCTCATCTATGTAAGGTATCAACAATGACAGTATAGCGGGATGACTGGCGGATAAAATTTCTTTTCCGATTACGGCATAGGTCAAGAGGAAGGATATTCTTCTTTAGGTATCGATAAGTTTGGCTATCTAAGGATTGATCAGTTCAGGATATATAGAAAATCATGTGGGTATTTTGTGATTCAATGGTAGGATTCAAGATATCTTCCACCAGGAATTCATAACATTATTGATTTTCTTGATTCTGCAAAAGAGATGCTATTGTAGCCATTGCATCTACCGCTTTGTTTTCATTTCTTAGGATCTGAGTGAATGATATTTCTTCAAAGTTCTCTTTAAAATATTCAACCAGCTATTTGTAAGGCATGAGATTGTCATCCATAGTTTGATAACCATCATTTATTTGGTTGATTATAACCTATGAATCACCATAAACATGCAATTCCTTAATGTTCCATTCAATAGCCATTTTGAGCCCAATAACCAATGTTTCATTTTTGCAGTATTGTTTATGCATGGAAACCATAGTCTATATGATTTTAGAATTGTGTGTCCCTAAGGTGTAATGAACAAAATTCTAGCACATGATCCATATTATGTATAGGAGCCATCAAAGTACAACTCCCAAAATTCTGTGCTAACTATCAGAATGTCTGCATTAGGAAATTCAATGTGCAACTGTGTGTTGTCTTGTAAGGGTGCTTCAACCAATTGATCAGCAATGGCCTATCCTTTGATAGCTTTTCAATCAACATATTAAATGTAAAACTCACTTAGTACCATAACCCATTTTGCCAGTCTACCTGTCAAAGTTGACTTGATCAGGAAATACTTTAGTGGATCTATTTTTGCTATCAATTTTACAAAACGAGTCAACATATAATGTCGCAATTTTTGAGTTACAAATACAACTTCTAGGAATGTCTTCTCAAATGATGTATAGTTCAATTCATAGCCTACAAGTGTTCTACTAATGTAATACACTTCTCTTTCTTTCCCTTCTTCATCATGTTGTGCTAAGAGAGCTCCCAGCGATACATTTGTTGCTAAGATGTAAAGAAACAATGGTTTCCCTTTGATTGGTGATACAAGTATTGGAGGATTCATCAAATATTCTATGACTTGCAAAAACTCTTCCTCACACTTCTGATCCCATTTGAATGAAACATTCTTGGGTAAAATATGAGCGAATGGATGACATCTATCTGCTAATTGAGAGACAAATCTTCTGATTGATTGCAATCTCCCTTGTAGAGAATGCAATTGACTTATGTTCCTAGGTGACTCCATTTCCATGATAGCTTTGACCTTTTCTAGATCTACTTCAATTCCACAAGCTGACATAATGTACCCAAGAAGTTTTCCAAAGGTTACTCCAAATGCATATTTCTTTGGATTCAATCTTAACTAATATTGTTCAATCCTGTCAAAGATCTCACCCAAGATGTTCAAATGTTCTTTTTTTGTATGAGATTTTGCAAGTATGTCATCTACATAATATTCCATAAATATATGCATCATGTCATGGAAAATTGTGGTCATGGCCCCTTGATAAGTTTGCTCTTGCATTTTTAAGCCCAAATGGCATAACATTCTAGCAGTAAGTACCCCATGCACAGGTGAATGTTGTCTTTTCTTGATCTTCAAGGGCAATTCTTATTTGATTGTACCCCACAAATCCATCCATTAATTAAAACATCTCATGTCCTGTTGATAAGTCTACAATTATATCAAATGTTGGGCAATGGGAAATCATCTTTTGGACATGCTTTGTTCAAATATCTGAAATCGGTGCAGACCCTTATGCTTTTATCTGGCTTTGACACTAGTACAATTCTTGAAACCCATTCTAGATAGGGAATCAATCTTATGAAACCCACATCCAATAGTTTCTTTAGCTCTACTTTTACAAGGAGAGAGATGTGTGGATGCATCTTCCTTATCTTTTGTTTAACTGGTTTTTCTTTTGTATCCACATTGAGATAATGCATGATAAGATCTGGATCAAGTCCTGGCATGTCTGCATAGGACCAAGAAAAAATTACCTGTCTTTATTTGAACAATTCTATGTAGTCTTTCTTTTCTTTATCTGATAATGATGCAATAGGATGAAGGACTTTGGGGTCCTTTGATGTACCAATGTTTATTGCTTCTATTGGCTCTTTTAAAATAGCATATCTCTCCTAAAAATATGCAGAGAGGGCGTCAAACTTTCCATCTTCTAGCACCTCAAGGAGGTTTTCACTGTCAGATACGTCCTTTATTTTTCCTCTTGATTGATCTAGTTTTGCCATAAAATGGTTTTCAGCACTAAGTCTTTTTCCTTCTTTTATTTCAATTTTGCAATTGGAAAGTTTGGCACTCTCCTGATTGCAAGAAGCATTACTCAATTCTGCAGTGGAAGATATCTTAGGTTTTATTGGTTCCATAACATTAAGATATACAGCTAAGTCATGATCATTAGAAAATACATCCAATTTAGCATCTTCTAGGTTATCCCAATCAATTAGCTTTGTATAAAGCAGGGGTAAGTCATAGCCATCATCATTTTTAGGTGTTTCAAGGTTCATGACATAATAGTCATAGTTTGCCATAGAATAGGTAATGTCATAGATAGAAATCTCTTGAAGATAGTCTATCCCAAGTGCTCTCCAATCAGCTCTAACGAAATCATGATTGGTATTTTGTGATTCTCAATCAAGTGACTCATCATCTGACATTTGTCCCTCAAACAAATGGATTATATCAACACATACATGTTTGATACTGTAGGTTCCCTATTGATCAATTTCAATATATATATATATTTGTATCTTGAAGTTGACATACTTGTCCACATGACATAGAGGATTCTTTTGCTATCTTCTGTCTTCTCTCGAACTCATCTTCTTTTGGACTCATAATCAATTGTGCTTGACTATCTATTAATTCTTCTATGGTTCATCCATAGCTTAATATTATTGGCTCAACATTTGATGTAGGTTTGATATTTTGTTGATCTTCTGATGATTGATCAATAACTATTTGTGTTTCCTATGGTATCACTTCTTGATCTTTCTCATCTTATTTCCTTTGTTGTCTTGCATATGCCTCTTTCTTCTAAATTCTGATTTCTTCTTGTCTTCTTTCCAAGCTCTATTCTTTGTTTTGTGAAAGATGAGTTCATTTGTAATAGCTATTTATTCTTTATCCTCTTCTTCACCTGATACATCAGATGATAGATCTGGACCCCATTCATATTCATTTGAATCTGTTTCTGAATCATTGTCTAGAATCACACCACTATATCTAACAAGAATGTTATATGGTGAGAAGAGTTCTCTGATTTTGGCCATCTGTTCTTTCACTATTTCTGGAATATCTTGATCAGGTTTTGTGCTTGCTTGTATTCCTTTAACTTGTTTGCAAGATCCTTCTTCTCTTTTGATAGCAAGTTCTTCCTATTATTTCTCATATTCTTCTTGTTTCTGTTTGTTAGCTATTGTCTCTATTGCTTGATGTAACCTTTCTTGCCATGGTTCTTCTTTAGATATTTCTTTCTTTCACCACTTTGGATGTTGATAATCATGTTGCCTATGCTTTTATTTGGGATACCCAAGTCCTGATTTTTCTTCTTTAGATTGTGTGTGAGGACAAATAGGTTCTGAAATACCTTCTTGTTGCTTGCCAATTGGTCCTTTTCCTTCATATCCTAACTTTTGCATGACCTTATAACCATTGCCATATTATTCTATGGGAATATTAACTTCTGCAACTATTGCTATAGTTTCATTTTCATCTTTGTACAACCAACTAAGAATGTCTTTGTCTTCAGTTTCTTCTGCAAGCATTCCAGCTCTAACAAATGCCCCATCAAACATTCCAATTGATTTCTCTGGGATCCATGTTTTAACATTTGTAGGCTTTCCATATGATTTAGGTGAAAGTGGCAAGTTATGCAAAGAATGTTAGGACCCAAAGGCAACTGAGAGGGCAGGGGGGGGGTGAATCAGTTGTCTAATAATTTCAACCCAAATACAACTTAACCAAACTTGATACCGGTAAACCAAACTTGATGCCGGTAAGAAGATTAATAGTTAATATTAATACCGGTGAAACTTAATGCATGAAACAGAAAGAGAAACAACATCCACAACACATAACACGAAGATTTGTACGTGGAAACCCTGTAAGGGGAAAAACCACGGTGGGAAACCTTACCCATAATCAAATGATACTACTGCAGATAATATGTGTTTACAAATGGGGTCTGCACATGCAGAAAGGCTAGCTACCTAGAGTTGACTGCTCAAATATGATGCACACTAACTACAATTGGATTATTAAATCCAATGATAATGTACTGCTCAAAGTAGCATCTTCAATGCTGGATTCAATACCAGTTAAGCTCTGATTATCTTCTTCAAACCTTTCTTGAATCTTCAAATGATGTCTGCATGAGTATCTCTTCTTATATTCACATATACCGAATATCACAACCCTAAAATACCTTATTACATCACATCACCATATTAATCTCACAATTGAGATCTTACATATATACCAAAACCTAAGACCAAATGTGTAGGTTGGCTTACTAAGAATAATACAATAAATTTATTACAAGTCAAGATGTGATGCATCATGTCATCTCAACAACAATACCAATTGATTAAACCATCTCCATAATGTGTCATGCTGATCTGGAATAGATAACGCGTGCCAGTCCATAACCTAGACCAATTTGTAGGTAACAACAAATATATCAAACCGATTAGACCAATAACCAAATCTCCAAAACCAAGTGTCCAAACCATGTCTTCAACATAACCAAGTGCTCTCTAGATGATAACAAGTCATCCTTAGTGCCAGTGAACAATATAACCTTCCGGTGAACCAAATACCAGTGACTGTGTATAAGTCACTGAACTTGTTGGTGAACATAACCAAAGATCTCCAGAAGGATAAGTGTTGATAAGTGTTGACATCAATGACAAAACCAATGCAACATATCCATAATACCAACAATCTCCCCCTTTGGCAATGATGGCAACACAAGATGGAAAAACCATCTAAGTGCCAAAGCAGAAATGCCAATAAACCAAAAACCAACAATCTCCAGAATAGATCAATACCAAAAATTAAAATACAAATGCAGAGAGTAAAAATCTCTCCCCTAATGAATAATCCATCCCCAAAGGATAATGTATTTTTCCATAGATATCTCTCCCCCTTTGACATCAAATGCCAATCAATAAAAATATCAAATACAACCAGTTCATAGAACCAAAATACCAACTTATCCAACTACTCCCCCTGAGAAGTAGCTCTCCTCCATCAAAGCCGGAAAAAGGTTTCTCTGTAAATTTTGTCGGTTTGATGCCAAGCATCAACTGTCTAAGTCTCTACCGGTGAGGGTATGACCCCAAGCTGCTCTCTGAGATATTCAAAAGTTTCCTTAGGCAAAGGCTTAGTAAAGATGTCTGCAATATGCTCTTTAATATTCATGTAAGCCAATCTCACTTCTTTTGCTTCAACATTCTCTTTCAGAAAATTGTATTTGATTGAAACATGTTTAGTTTTAGAGTGAAATACCGGATTCTTAGATATATCAATTGCTATTGAATTATCACAATAGATGATTATAGGTTCTTTCCATTTTACCTTGATGTCCTTCAACATTTGCTTAATCCATAATACCTAAGTACAATTGGTTGCTGCTGCAACATATTTTGATTCTACTATTGATAATGATGTACAACTCTATTTCTTGCTCAGCCATGAAATCAATTTGCTACCAAGAAAGAATACCCTGCTGGTGGTGCTCTTTCTATCATCTACATCTCCTGCCCAATTAGCATTAGTGTATGCACAGAACTCAAAATTTTCATCTTTAGGATACCATAAACCAAGATTTGTTATGCCTTGTAAATACCAAAAAATCCTTTTTACTGTTGATTCATGATTTTCTCTAGGATTACTCTGAAATATTGAAACAGTACATACTGCATTCACTATATCAGGTCTTGTTTGTATTAAATATAGTAAACCTCCAATAATTATTTGTATCTTGTCAGATTAACAAGAGCTGAATCATCCTTCAATGATAGTTTATCAGTTGTAGTCATAGGAGTACTTACCGGTTTAGAGTTTTCCATACCAAATTTCTTCAATAATTCCTTCAAGTACTTTGATTGACATAAGAATATACCTTTATCAGTCTGTGAAATCTGCAATCCTAAATAGAATTTTATCTCCCCAATCATAGACATTTCAAATTCTTCTTGCATCTTATTAGAAAAGTCTTTACACAATCCATCTTCTCCTCCAAAAATGATGTCATCAACAAAAACTTCAATAACCAAAATATCTTCATTAGTCACTTTTAAATATAAGTTGTTGTCATCATTACCTTTAGTGTAGCCAAGTTTTATAATATATTTGGCCAATCTAGCATACCAAGCTCTAGGAGTTTGCTTCAATCCATATAAAGCTTTCCTTAACCTGCAAACCATATCTTTATCATTTGTCAATAAAAATCCATCAAGTTATTCAATGTAAACTTCCTCTTCAAGATCACCATTCAAAAATGCACATTTAACATCCATTTGATAAACTTTATAGTTCTTGTGTGCTGCAAATGCAAGAAATAGTTTGACTGCCTCAATTCTAGCTATCGATGCAAAGGTTTCATTGTAATCAATTCCTTCTTTCTGTGAATATCCCTTACACACTAATCTTGCTTTGTTTTTGATTACCTTACCATCTTCATTAAGTTTATTTTGAATACCCATTTAGTTCCAATTACATTTTTATTTTTAGGGCGGGGAACCAATGTCCATGTATTGTTCTTTTCAATTTGTTCCAATTCATCTTCCATAGCCTTAATCTAATGTTTATCTTCACATGCTTCAATGATAGATGCTGGTTCAATTTGAGAAATTAAACATACCTCTTCATTTTCCAGTCTTCCTCTTGTCATAACTCCTTGATACTTATTCCCAATTATTTGACTTTCAGAGTGATTCAATCTTACATACTTGGGTGTGTTCACTTGTTGTTTTTCGTCAGTCACTATGGAATTCTCTGATGATGCCGATGTGACTGGATCAACATTCTGTATCGGTGTATTCTGTATAGGTTCATTTGTGATTATCTCAACTGCCGGTTCAGAATCCATAGACCTTGAACTTCTTCTAAAGTGTTCATCAATCTTCATATTTGCACTCTCAATGATTTTCTGCAATCTCTTATTAAAACATCTATATGCTTTGCTTTTAGATGAATACCCAAGAAATATTCCTTCATCACTTCTAGGATCAAATTTACCAATATACTCATCTCTCCTAATGTAAAATTTGCTTCCAAATATTCTGAAGTACTTAAGAGTAGGAATATTACCAAACCATAGTTCATATGGTGTCTTACTAGTTTCACCTTTGATGTGAACTCTGTTGAAAGTACAAACCGTTGCATTCACTGCTTCTCTCCAATACATATAAGGTAGATTTTCTTTTGATATCATGCTTCTAGTTGCATCCAGAATAGTTCTATTCTTCCTTTCCACAACACCATTTTGTTGAGGTGTCCGGGGTGTTGATAGTTGTCTTCTAATTCCATTCACTTCACAAAATGTATTGAACTCCTTAGATGTAAATTCACCTCCTTGATCTGATCTTAAACATTTGATTTTCTTATCAGTTTCATTCTCTACAAGTGTCTTGAATAATTTGAATTTTCCAAAAGCTTCTGATTTCTCGTCGAGAAAAGTAACCCAACACATTCTAGAATAATCATCAATGATTAGCATAAAGTATCTATCTCCCTGTAGACTTCTTGTTCTTGCCGGATCACATAAGTCAGTATGAATTAAATCAAGAACATCTTTGGTTTTCTCAGAAATACTCTTAAAAATTGTTCTAACTTGCTTTCCCACTTGACATTCCTTACATACCGGATTATGAGGTTTTACAATCTTAGGTAAATCCCTTACTGCCTTAGATGAACTAATCTTCACAATGCAATCAAAATTTACATGACAGAGTCTTTTATGCCATAACCAACTTTCATCAATGTGTGCAATCAAGCATGCATTTTCAATGTTATTCAAATGAAAGATATTACCTCTAGTCTGATTGCTGGTTGCAATTTCCAAACTGGAGTTCTATTCATAATTTTGCATTTACCATTATTGAATTGTAACTAAAATCCTTTTTCAACTAATTGACCAACACTCAAAAGACTATGCTTCAAACCTTCAACATAATAAACATTGTCAGTATTGTGCTTACCATACAAAGATATAGTGCCTTTTCCTCTAATCAAACAAGCTTTGTCATCTCCAAATCTTACTAGACCTCCGTTGTATTCTTGAAAAGATAAGAATTTACTTTTATCACTAGTCATGTGATGTGAACATCCGAAATCTATAATCCATTCATCCTTTTCTTCAATTTTAGTTGCCAGGGCCTTCTCTACCAGTGGAATAGTAGGTGCCAGTTGATCTTATGTTATTGCAACAAAAGCCCATCCATTGTCTCCTGGTTCTTCGTCAGAATCATCAGTAACTCCTTCATCAACATAGTAACATGATTTGTCTCTATTCTTCTTAAATCTGTATCTCTGATATTCAGGGTTAGGCTTATATGTTCTTTTAGCTTCTTCTCTTAATCTTGCATTTCTATTTCGAACATCTAGATGCCATATGACCAATTTTATTACAATTAAAACATTAAAAAGGTGCTTTACCTTCATACTTACTTCCAATAGGGCCTTTAGGCATTTTTCTTGCAAATAGTGCTTCAAGCTCTCCAAGTTCTTCATTTTCCCTTTTGATGTCTTCAAGTTCTCTTGCATAAAGTGCTTTCCAATTAGATTTATCAGCTGATGATGAAGATGCTACAGATGATGATGCTTTGAAAGTTAAATCTGTCTTAATTGTAGCAACAGGATCAAATTCCTCAAGCTCAAATGCTGAAAATTTTCCAACCAAGGTATCTCTAGACACTGATGTATAAGGCATGGTTCTTAACTCATTAATAGTAGTTAATTTCATTTTGTATGCTGCTGGCAATGCTCTTAAAACTTTAGAAACAATTTCATCTTCACTTAAGGAACCTCCACAACATTGTATTCCCAAAACAATTTCCTTAACCCTTTCCATAAAAGCAAAAAATTATTTCATCTTCTTCCATTTTCAAATTTTCATACCTGACCCAGAAGCATTCCAGTTTTGCAATTTTGACAGTGGTATCTTCTTCATTCAATGTTTCCAATTTATCCCAAATAGCTTTACCAGTAGATTGGTCTGATAGTCCCATGATTTTCTTGTCTGACAAGGCGCTCAAAAGTGCTTCTCTTGCTTTGCAATCATTCTCTTGATCCTTATCAAATGTAGGTGGATTAGGTTGACCTGGTGTAGGACCAACATAACCATTCTATGTAACGTCCCATATGTCTCTTCCAATGCAATTCAAATGTGTCTCCATTCTGATCTTCCATATACCATAGTTAGTTCCATCAAGTTTCAGACTGTCCTTCCTCAAATAGTTAGTTGCCATAGAATCTCCTCAAGCTATAAAACTTCAAAAAAAGAGGACTTGGCTCTTATACCAATTGTTAGGACCCGGAGGCAACTAAGGGGGGGGGGGTGAATCATTTGTCTAATAATTTCAACCCAAATACAACTTAACCAAACTTGATACCGGTAAACCAAACTTGATGCTAGTAAGCAGATTAACAGTTAATATTAATACCGATGAAACTTAATGCATGAAACAGAAAGAGAAACAACATCCACAACACATAACATGAAGATTTGTACGTGGAAACCCTGTAAGGGAAAAAACCACAATGGGAAACCTTACCCACAATCAAATGATACTATTGCAGATAGTATGTATTTACAAATGGGGTCTGCACATGCAGAAAGGCCAGTTGCCTAGAGCTCACTACTCAAATAGGAGTCACACTGACTACAATTGGGTGATTAAATCCAATGATAATGTACTGTTCAAAGTAGCATCTTCAATATTGGATTCAATATCAGTTAAGCTTTGATTGTCTTCTTCAAACCTTTCTTGAATCTTCAAATGATGTCTGCATGAGTAGCTCTTCTTATATTCACATATACCAAATATCACAACCCTACAATACCTTATTACATCACATCACCATATTAATCTTATAATTGAGATCTTACATATATACCAAAACCTAAGACCAAATGTGTAGGTCGGCTTACAAAGAATAATACAATAAAATTTATTACAAGTAAGTCAAGATGTGATGCATCATGTTGGCTCAACAACAATACTAATTGATTAAACCATCTCCATAACGTGTCGTGCTGATTTGGAATAGATAACGTGTGCCGGTCCATAACCTAGACCAATTTGCTAGTAACAACAAATATGTCAACCCGATTAGACCAATAACCAAATCTCCAAAACCAAGTGTCCAAACCATGTCTTCGATATAACCAAGTGATGTCCAGATGATAACAAGTCATCCTTAGTGCCAGTGAATAATATAACCTGTCGGTGAACCAAATACCAATGACTGTGTATAAGTCATTGAACTTGCCGGTGAACATAACCAAAGATCTCTAGAAGGATAAGTGTTGATAAGTGTTGACATCAATGAAAAAACCAATGCAACATATCCATAATACTAACAAAGAATACTTTCCCATTCCTTCATCATTTAGTTTAAGCTTTTTCTCAAAGGTTTCCCACAATTTTTCTTGAATTTCTTTGGTGGGATAAACTGATTCCCTGTTATGTGGAACTCTTACATCTTGTGCTGGTTTCAGATTAATGCAATATTGACTGGAGTCTGTGACTATAGTGACTTCTTTTCCATTACGAGGAAACATAACACATTGGTGGTATGTAGAAGGAACCACTTGCATGTAATTAATCCATTGTCTTACCCAAAGAATATTATAAGATAAATTGAACTCTAGAACTTGGCACAATGTATCTCTTTCCACAAGTTCTATTTTGATCAGTAACACCATAGTCCCTTTAGAAGAATGCTCTTCCTCATCATACACCTTTATAGTTATTTTCTTCTTTGGATCTACTACATTTTCTAAATATCCCAAAGCCTTTATTAAACTTAATGCATAAATGTTTAAGCCAACTCCACCATCTATGAGTATGCGTTTGACACGAGTTTCATGAATGGCAACTTCAACATGTAAGGGAGCATTATGAGGGTGTTGCAAGGATGCGTCATTATTTTCAGAAAAAAAGGATAAGCAATGAGGGGCTATGAGGTGTCCCACCATGTTTTGGAATTGATCCACATCCAGGTCTTTTGAGACTGTTGTTTCCGTTAGAGCCTTCTCCAATATTTCCTTATGGATAGGTGAAACTTTTAGGAGCTCCAAAATTGATATTTGAGTGGGTATCTTTTGCAATTGTCTTGAAGTGGATGTTGATTCATTTGTTATACCCAGAAATGTAACCTTCACTTTTCTTCTTGTAATGATGTTGATTGGTTATGAAGGTGTGTTGTCTTTGACAATGATGACATTTACCACATCATCATATGTGTAAGTGTAGTTTACTTTAGCTTTGCCTTTGTCATCTTCTGGTTTAGATTGTTCACCTTTTTCATAATTTGGAAGTGGATTTTTGAATGCTAAATGCGATTCATTTGTTTTATGACCATCCACTGTGATAGTTCCATTATCAATCAAGTCTTGAATAAGGTGCTTCAATCTTTGACAATCATTGGTTTGGTGTCCTTTGTTTCGATGATAATTGTAAAAATGATTGTCATTCCACCAATTAGGTTTGACATGAGGTTCATAATTTCTTGCTTCTGGTAAGGTAATCAATTTATTTGCAAGAAGAGTTTTCAAAACTGATTCCAAGGGTTCCCCAATGTTTGTGAATTTTCTGCGAGGATTGGAGAAGAAAGACTTGGATTTACTGTTCTCTTGATTGTTGTTATTTGGTGGTTGACTTGATAAGTTGAAGATTGTTTTTTGTTTGATAGCATTGCTAACGTTATTTCCTCCATTGGTAATATTCCTATTCTTTGACTACAATTTAGGTTTATCATTGTTATTGTTACCATTGTTGATGTTGTTGTGATTGTTGTTGTTGTAGGAATTGTTGTAAAGTTTTAACTCTCCTTTCTTTACCATTGCATCTTCTATCTTTAGACCATTTTAGACCATTTTAAACCATTTTAGCAAAAGAAGGAGGACGTTGCATTTTAAGAAGGTAACTCATTTCACTGATAAGGTTATCAATGAATATGTCCATTTTCTCTTGATCGGGTACATCTCTTGGATATCTATTGAACATTTGTTTCGATCGTTGTAAAAAGACCATGAAAGGTTCACCATTCTTTTTCTTGATGTTACATAGATCTAGTATTGTTATCTCATTTCTTATGTTGTAGGAGTATTGTAAGATAAACCTATTCACAAGTTCTTCAAAAGATTTAATTCTAGATGGTAGTCTTGAGAACCATTCCATTGATTGCCCACTTAAGCTTCTAGGGAATAGATGCATCAGGTAAGTTTCATTGTGTGCAAATTCCATACTCATGGTGCAAAATTCTCTAATGTGATCTTGAGGATCAGATTTCCCATCATATTTATCATATTTAGAGATTTCACAATATTGAGGGAATGGTATCATGTTTAAACTTTTGTCAAAAGGATATGGGCCAATGTCCTCTAATGAATATTTCTTAGAACTCATTCCATTATGTATTTCTTGTATTTGTTGTTGCAAGGTTTGCATTTGTTGAGCAAGAGTTAACAAAGGATTATCAATATGGGTTCTTCTTGCATCCTCATAAGTTCTTCTTTCACCATGCTCTCTCCTTGTATCATCATGGCCTTTTCTTGTTTTATCTCCTCTTGTTTCCTCATGATTTACTTGATTTACATCCTCATTATTGGGATCATTAGTGTTTTGATGGTTACTCGTCTCTGCATCTTGTTTCAAACTTTCTATGTTAAAATATTGTGGCAATTTAGCTCCTGATTTTGCCAACATTAGGATGTACTTTTCATTTTGTTTTTCCAATAACTTTTCTATTAGTTTGTCAAATTTATAATCTTGTTCTAGGTCTCTAATGGTGTTATTTACTGCTTCTTCATCAACATCTATGTATCCAAATTGATGAAACATTGGTTTTTCCTCTTCCATTTGTTTTTGTTGTTTTCTGAATAGCTTGTATTGAGCTCTAGTCCAAACTAGCATGTGATTGATATGGACTTCTCAAGTTTTGATCTTCTAAAATGTCACTCAATAAGTGATCACTGGTTTAGGAAGATAATAGTTGTTTATTTTACCACTGTTATTAGTCTATTACAATAAAACGTCTTGTTGTTTAAAGGCACGTGCTTGCAAAATTTCTTCGTCAAACTCTATTCCGTAACCATGTAAATAGTGACGAAAACAGTGTAGGAATGTCCCATGTTTTAACAAGATTTTGCGATTGATGCACAAGAATATTGTCTTATTCAAAGTAGCTTTATAACTAGGTTTTCTTTTCTTAAGGCCATATTTAAAAGTCATATAAGCATATGATGGTTTACAGGTTTGTTTGATTCCAATGTGAGTCTAATTCTGATTTTGATATAACCTAGGTTCAAATAGGAATGATATATTTAAGATAATGAACAAAGGTTGATATGATCAAGTTTCATGATAAAGGATTTGATATATCCTGATGAGAAACTGATAATGATGTTGATTTTTGCACTAGAGATGGTTGAATCACTAACTTGTTTCGATGTTTATGGTTATGAAATTCTTTGGAACTAACCTATTTGATTGATAACCTGATCATCTGACCAGTTTAAAGACCTATGATAGTTGAAGACAAATCTACTCGAAAAATAGTATCTAGTAATGATATTGAAATTTTGGTGTGATATGCATAAATATCCTTTGTTTCAAATGCAGGAAAACATTTGTGCTAACCTATTTGTCAAAAGTGCTAACATACGCGATAAATGCACTACTTTGTGTGATAAAAGTGTTTCTCTGGGGATTAAAAGTGCTAAACTATGGTGTAAAAGTGTGGTTCATGTTCAAAAGCGCTATTCTAATGATCAAATGTGTGATTCTAAGGGATAAAAACACTGTAATGTTGTTTAAAAGTGTTGTTCTGTTGATCAAAAGTGCTATTCTGCACAACAAATATGTGATTGTAATTGTGCTAAAAAGATTTTTCAATTTTCGAGCAAGTTGTCAGATTGTTGCTCAATTCAGGCTGATGATTTTTCAAATTTTTTACCATTTTGAGAACGTTTTTATAGACACAAAAGACAAAATGTTTTGGAAATCAAAGTGCATAAGCAAGCACAAATCCTATGGTAGGTCGAGACAATAATTGTTGAATCTCACATGGGGTTTCCCCCAAGGCTACGCTATTCAAAGTGGATATTTAGGATCTTGACCCCACTGGCTCCACCCTCGGAACTCACTTATCTGGGGAAGCTAAGCACCAGTTTCCATGAAAACTCCCCATGCAAAACTTCATCTCTACTATGAATCGTATGTGTGTGATTCGCTTCAGAGGTCCGACCTCCCGTGCCAACAATTAGAAGGATTTTGGCAAATAATACAAATGGTTTTTAGTAAGAGCTTTTGGTCATGTGGCCATACATGCGGCACTTTAAACTCTACAAATTCAAAAAGTTCCCAACCTATAGAGGTTATGCTCCATAGGGTTTATGGGGAAACATAGTGTCGGTATGAACTAATCAACACATGTTGTCTATGACTTTCGTCACAAACATGATTTATTTAAAGTGGACTGGAAGGAATCAGTTTTAGCCCATTTGCACTTGGTTCGTTCCCTTCTCATTAGCCCCCTCAAGGAAACTCGAGAAGGAAGACCCTCTAAAGGTTACACATAAAGGAAATGGCTCTAGTTTTTTTATCACTATATTAGAGTGAGAGCATACTTGCCTACTACTTCAACAGACACAGAAGACAAAGGTTTATTTTAAGACCTCTAAGAATCTATGTGCAAATACTTTAAGGAAAAAACTCAAATGCAAGTTGCATGCTACTCATTATCCTCCTAGTTAGACTAGATGAGCAAGATATGATGTTTTACTTGAAAAACCCTTGATTTAGCTAAGTGAGGAAATGCATAAAATTTTCTCAAAATGAACCCTGTACCCACAAATGTTAGTAGTTTTCAAATTCTTAAGTCGACATTCGGACCTGCAAAATTGCTAGCTTCTAGATTATAGAAATTCAAATTTCACCCACTAAGAGAACATAAGCACTAACATTGCAAAAACAATATCCTAACGAGAAAAAGCTCTATCCTAGATGGCAAACGCACTAACCTGAACAACAAAGGCACTAACCTGTATGACAAAGGCACTAACCTATTTCTTGAATGCACGAATTCATGATTAAAAGCACTATTTTATTTAAAACAGGTGTTAACCTTTAAAGTGATAAAAGCGCTAACCTACTTAACAAATGTGTGAGGCTTGAGCCCCACGGTGGGCACCAAAAATGTTGAGGCTAAGGTTGAACTCCAAAGAAATGTCCTGAAACTTGTTAGTCCATCATAAAATATAAAAAGGAAAGCTACAAGAAACTTAACTTCAACAAATGAGTAACATGAAGTAAATGAAATAAACAAGATTATACCTTCCATGGTTTACACCTCATTGTGTCCTAACTCCACTGTTCCTGGTTGCAGATGATTTTCTCTCAGACAGGCACTGGTAGCTTCCAAGATGGCATATGAAGAATGGATCGATATTTAACTGATACTATGATATGCATATGCAAATGATTTAAGCTATGATAAAAATTCTAAAATTGCTAATTGCTTCAAACTCAAACTCACGGATGTAAAATAAAGACTCCTAGAATGACTATAAGATTAGCTATTAGTTTTAAAATGGCTTAGGAGACCTCTTTTTATATATTTTTAGTGCATGAGCTTAGGTGGAAGAGATCAACGGTCATGATCAAATCTTACAAATTGGATGGCTATGAGCAAGAAGTTGAAGGTTGAGAGAAAGGGGGAAGGAGAAGACAAGTGTAACTCTTCTCACCTTGACTGAGTTGAATACTTGAGAGGGTATAGGATAGTTGGAGAAGATGTAGGAATGAGAGGACAAGTGAACTCAAGTCCTCCTAAGATATAGGGATGTTAGAGAGAATATAGAAGAAGGTTAGGAAATATGTGTACGTGCACAATATTTCATTTATTTTGGAAGTTGGAGATAAGTGGCTAATAAATGATTTTATTTTATTTAATTTTGTTGAATTAATTTAGCCACATGATGGATGAGTTGGCAAAGGAAAGATGAAGTGGAGATGGAAAGGCGAGTTGGAAAAGGGATTAAATAATTAAGAAATTATTTAATTAATGAGACTATAGGATAGTAGATAGAGGAATAATTAAATATTAGATATTTAATTAATTGATTAGAAGAAAAGGATATAACGAATTAATTAATAAAAATTTTCAATTATTTTAATTAATAGAAGGATATGAAACGAATTAAATAAATTAATCTTTTAAAATTAACTATTTTATAGAAGAATAATTATAAAATAAATATAAAATATTTATTTAATTGTTCATAGCTATTTTTATGTGTATATAGCTATAAATCTATTAAATTTGACGCCTCATAGATTTGTTTGTAGATACAATCGGACATGTTCAAGTAAAGGATCAAGCTATAAATTTTGTCTCTTTATTTTTAGATTCTTGGAAATTGTATGGAGCACCACCTTGTTTTAGAAAAGCTAAAAGGAGAAGAATGTGTCCATTCTTATACATTGGATTCTAGTTTCCTTGTCTCTATTCATGCACATTACTTCCTTTTCCATATAATCTTACTCCTGTAAAATTAGAATCAAATTTCTATTCTATGAGAAAAGAACCATAATTTTGAGAGCCAAAAATTGGTTCAGCCACTTCTAGCTCAAAGAAGGAAAATCCTAGTTGAAATGCCTCTTGGGACATTCCAAGAAGTAGGGTCCTCTTTTTGGCAAAAAAAAAAAGAGGTGTTTCATGAAAAATCAAAATTTGTTACAATTGGAGTAAAAATTTGAAGCACTTACACATATAATCTTAAGAAAGTCTATTAATATGAAATGTAGTGTTTTGTGTCTAGTTTTCAAATATGTAATATATATTCTAATACCTAGATAAAACCAGTTGATTTTTAATAGTCACATGCAAAAATCACTTTTTCAAAGTTAATTTCGAGGTCCATAATATGCGCATGCTAATAAAAGTATTTTTTTAATTCTTTTTGGGAAAATGTGTATTGTAGTGAATTTTGATGAGGATATTTTTTATTATTTGCTTCCAAATATTTTTTAATTAAATTTTTACTGGCCCTAATTACTATTTTTGATAACCCCTCATGTATGATCAACATAATTTGAATTAAGATAATCAAAAAAAAATTTCCATTGTATAAAGAATGGTATCTGGGTTTGTTAAAATAATTTTTTTTTTAAACTTTAAAAAATAGAAGTTATTAAAAAAAGTAAAACCTAGCATTCCAAGTTTATGGATTGATTGTTTCAAAAATTAATTAATAAATATAAAAAATTCAAATCATAGAATCATATTCTTATAATATTGTACGAAGTCAAGGTGGCCATTTTTTCCAAAGATGCACTTGTTTAGGAAATTGCTACCATCTCAATTATGGATCTCACAGGAGGCTATTAAACCATGTCAAAAATCTCAACGGGAGACACTAGACATATTCCAAAAATCTCCCCCTCAACGTTACTCGAGGGGATTCAAACATGTGCCCCCTCTCTAATACCACTTGTAGGGAATTAAGTTGGCCATTTTTTGAAAAGATACCCCTATTCAGGAAACTACTACCATCCCAATTAAGGATCTCATATGAGGTTGTTAAACCATGTCTCAAATCTCTAGGGGAGACAAAATTTTTCTTATAGAAAGGATACAATTCTAATCTTTAAAGTATAGATTTATAACACCAATATCTAGTGCATGAATATTTTTCATAATTTTTTGTTGCATATATTTTTAATTGATTTTTTAAGTCAAATTAGTTATAATTTAGACATAGGTGTACATCTCATGCCGCATAATTTTTTTTGTATGGATTTGAATTAACTTATTTTTTTATTATTAAAAATATGGATAGTAAGACCTACCGAACAAATATTTTTAGATTTTTTTTTCTTTATTTTTCTTTTTATATGCATGTGTCAACAATGACCTTAATGTTTAATGGAAAACCTACCCAACAACATCCTTACAACTTATTACCCAACCCTCTAGTTTGAATCGAGAATATCACCTAGTGCCCTCTCCCATCTCAACATCTCTCTTCCCTTCAAATAAATATATTCAAAATTATACTTTTTGAAAAACTTGTAATGAGGGCTTCATACTTACAAAACATAACTTCTAAATGAAAGTGTATTATACTTTTTGGAAATATTATAATAAGGGCTACACACTCTTAAGGTTGAATATATCGAGGATGATATAGTTTGTTAGATGATACCACCATTTCCAATGGAAGCCATGGGGGGATGGTAGATAAGGTAATTATTTGTGAAGGGAAAGGATACCATTTGGGAACTATAAATCCTCATGTTCATAGATATGTTCTTTACATCGATAAATGACAATCTAATAACATGTGAAGAAGGGACCTAAATGAATAGTTGAGTGGAAATTTCCTCTTTTATTTGTTTTATATTTAAATAAAAGGTTCTATTATATTTATCATCCCTTTTTCCTTCTATATAGTATTAACAACATTAGACAGGGTCCCGACCTTCTTATTTTTCAAATATTAGGAAGTTCTTGTAAATACATTACCATACTTCAAGGTTGTAACACTAAGTGGCAGGTGTCAATCATCTAAGTGAGATGAACTTTGTAAGTTAGTTAGACATAAAGGTTATATGCATTGTAAAAGAAGATTAAAAACTTTGTATATCCATTTTTTAGTGCAGATTAATTTTATGACTAAATCATTGTAAATGCACATGTATAATTTATTTGGTAAATCAATGGAAGACATTAATTTTTTTTTAATTTAATTTGTCTCCCATGCTCTTTAAATTTTTAGGTGATCATATGATTTCTAAATATGTATTTTCAATATTAATATTAAGCTTTAATTAGTAATATAGTTAATAATTTCATGTTAGAATATTTTTAAGAACAATATATCTGATGGTTAGATCTCATATGCGGGATAAATAAGATTCAAGAATGAGTGATGTAATAGTAAATAGGAATGAAATTGAGAGCTTGGGACTTGGAAGCCAAGTCTTTGGAACATAATTTTTTTTTAATATTGTAGGTTATATGTGTAATTGTTTTGGTTCTCTATTTTTTGACTTTATTGCTTAGGATTTTAATTCCCCAATTTGCAATTTCCGTTATAATCATACAAAGACACATAAATACTTTACACTTCAAAATGATAAATCTCATTTTGTAATTTATTTTTTAAATATTCATTCATAATAGTTTTAATGGTACATAAAAAATTTCTTATGTCTTAACATCAAGCACTTTACTTATATACCTATGAATGTTATCTTCTTGCAACTCTAAGATCTAATACGATTTTGTATTAATGAAATAAAGTTTCCACAATCGATACAATTATTGCAATTGCTTTTGGATTAGAATGTGTTGAAGAATTTTCGCATCGATCTTTTGGATCACACTCCATGATCCATCATCAAGATGATCAAGAGAGCACAAGGAGATAGAAAATCATCTTGATGATGGATCACAAAGTGTGATCTGAAATGTTGATGCAAAAATTCTTGAATACAATTGTAAGTTGATGAAATTAGGGCTTCACCAATTAGGATAGTAAAACCACCAATTACACAAGAACAACCTTAAATTTAAAAGAGGAATGCAAACCCAATAGATTTAGCCACGATTCAATTGGAGAAGAGGGTTGAGATGCTGATTGGATTTGTCTATTTGTGTCTTCCCCTTTTAGAGTTGAAGTTGTATTTGAATTGTAAAATTAGATCTATGAAAAATAATGAGGAATTGAACTACAAAAATGATAATATTCTTTTTTTAAATTGACACAGAGGTACAAAAAGGGATTGAGAAGGGAAAATGGATCATAAACTATAACTAAAAATCTAGGCCAAATTGTCGAGATTCAAAGGGTAGGGTGACCTAGTCATGCAACTTCTGAGTAGACATGCAAGATGTTTTTCGGATCAAGGAGACACACGTAATGCACTATCAGAAGATTCAACAAAATTCTTAAGAGTAGGGTAGTAGGAGCTACTTGGACCTTCACTTTTCACCCTTATAAAAGTTAAACCTATTTTTCATTCTCTATTTTGTCAGAATCTTCGATCATAGCACGTAAATCAATTTACTACACACACACACACACACATAGAGAGAGAGAGAGAGAGAGAGAGAGAGAGAGAGAGAGTTAGAATCCAAGAACACTAAGAGGGGGGGTGACTCAGTTTTCTACCAATAATGACAATTTTGAACTTATTGGTTATTAACCAATTAACAATAAATAAAATAAAAGTGCATACACCAAATAATACATAGAAAGGCAACACCATAACACCAAGATTCATACATGGAAAACCCTGCAAAGGGAAAAAAACACGGTAGGGCTGATACTTACAATATCTATATACTTGATCAAGGTATATGAATATTACATGTAGGGGATTCCACATGCAATCAGGCCAACTTCCTAGAGCTCATTGCTCAAACACAAAATGGGAAGTCTCACTGACTTACAAAAATATTACAAAGTAATCACAAAGTAGAATGAACTTATAAGATGCATCTGACCATGTTGGATAAGTTCCAGTGAATTCTCTGACATCTTTCTTTGTATACCGGTTGCTTGATACTCTGTTTTGCCCCGTTTTGCTACCGGTTATGTTGTGCACGTGAAACTACACACACACACGCTTCTAATCACTGACCAAAATGTATACCGATACTCACTGAAATATTCAGAACCAAAAACTCACCTTCCATCATACATTTTGATCTATCATTGAAATGATCTTCTTAAATATCCTTCCAACTTTACCATGTCGGCTTCAATGAGAAATATAAACATGTCAGCTACTGGCACATAATGAGTTTCAAACATAATCCTAATGACCATATTGACCATCACACGTTACCACAAAATCCATGAAAGAAATAATCGGGACAAAAATATTTCCTATATGGGTCCTATCCATTATCGGGTTCCATATACACATTACCGTGATCACTACTTTTTACTAGGATCAAGACTTAGCCGGGTATGAAGTGAATGTCAGTGCCAGTGTAAAGTAATGTGAATACTAGTTAAGTGCAATGAATGTCGATTAACCAATAATGAAACTATTTACCCTAAGATGATGAGTTGCCATCAATGACAACCCAAAATGCCATTAACTCTTACCAGATGAGTGTCAATTGCCAACTATCTCCCCATTTGGCATTGATGGCAACACTCATGTGAAAAATGATGATAGCACCAACTTGCCTCAGAAACTGCATAACCTCCTGACCTGTACATGAATCTACTATATACATTTGATGCTCCTCTTGAGAAATATATATACGTTTTTCACTTATTTGTCCCCCTTTGACATCAATGACAAAGCGAGGTGCCCACAAAGAATTCTATATAGCTAGAAACATGAGTTGGTTCTATACAAACTTCAAAATATCTGCATACATATTCTTCAAAAACTAAAAGTAGTTGTCCCAACCCTACTTAAGAGATTCAATAATGGAGATGAATCTATTGAAGATACTGGCATAATACTCTATTTCTTTTGAAGTAGTGCGATCCTCCTTCTACAAGTTAGAAATACTCTCTGTTTTATGAAATAACAAATTGTCAAGCCGAGGACCAATCAAATTCTGGAGCTCATTTTATCTCCTTATTATTTTGTCCCTATCCTTCTCCAATTTTAAAATGTGATCCATAACCACCAAAATTGGACCATCCAAAGAGTTTTTTAGGTTGACTGTCAGGTTGTAAGAGTTAGAAATCTGAATTAAGTTTTTCTTACAATCTGACAGTTGCTTGTCTATGGAGCTGGTGAGCTTATCAAAATCTAGACAAGTCTTATATACACTACCTCCTTCAGCCAAATCTACATCAATGGATTGCAAACAAGTATGGAGTTTCACCTTATCAATCTCAATCATTTGCAAAAATGTTAACTTCTGGGCCGCCACAAAATTTTCTTTAGCCTCCATCATACATTCATCTTTATTGACCATAAAATAAATTTTATCCTTATACTTCTCTATTATAGATTTGGGGATCCAGGACTATTCTTCATTTCCTCCTGAAATGTCTTGAAAAATGCCCATAAATTCACTTTGCGAAGCTTGTCCCCTTTCCTATCCAAAATTTGTACTATTTGAGTTGCTACCAGGTGGTCAAAAGCCCATTGAATCTTGCCAAAACCGGGAACAATGCCCAAAAAGTAAAATACCAAACAGATAACTAGAGATCCATACCGGAAGGTATTCGCATGATCTTCAATGATTTGCCTTCCCTTAAAGAAAAGTGCCTTAGTTACCAGTTGTATATGCTACCAGTGTAGGACCTGATGACTCTACCGGTTGTTTTGCCCATGGTGTATCATATCTTCTTACCCATCTCATCTCATGTTGCTTCTTGATGTCTTCCACTTTTGCTTTTCCCTTCTCATCTACATTTCCATTAGTTGCCGATGGGTTCTTACTTCTGCAATATTTAGCAATATGTCCAAGCTTGTTGCATGCATAACAGACAATATTGTTCTTCTGAATTGCTTTGTTAAACCTTCGATTTCCTTGATTTCCATTTGATCTGCATTGGTTAGCCATGTGTCCAAATTTTCTACATGTATGACATCTTACTATAGATGTATAAATCTGACCACTTTCTTAAATAAATATTTAATATTTATTTTAACCCCATCCCTCCAAATAATTAAATCTTATTTAATTAATTTATTCATTTTCATCTATTTGATTAAATAAATTATTTAATTTATTTAATTAAATTCACTTAAACCTTTTCTATCCTTTAATTAAATAAATCACTTTATTTAATTAATTCATCTTTCTTCCTTTTAATTAAATCTACATTTAATTAAATTGACCCTTGCATATAAATAAATCTAATTTACTTATAAGAATCCCCCCACTTGTATTTATGCAAGTTGCATCTATTTTAGTTGAAATAAAACATTTTATTTTTATTAAAAAATATTTCTCCCACTTGCATTTTCCTACATCTCCCACTTGCCTCCTAAACGTCTTCTAGAGTCTTCTAGATTCTTCTAAACTATCTTAATTGGCCTAATCAATTCCTAATCATTTCCTTTTCCTAAATTTTAGTAGGTCACTTCTCAAATTTGGAGGAAAGTCTTCTAAATGCATTTAAGGCTATATTTCTTCAACAAGCTAACTTGTTGAGTTCCCTCAAATTTGGAAGGACTCTACAAATTTGTCCCCAAAGTCTTCTAAACCATTAATGGTTAACTCAACCTCCCCTCATGGTTAGAGAATTTCTCTCTAACTTAACCCTCATCTAACCCAAGGGTCTTATCAAGCACCCATGGCTTTAACCTTGGTTATCCTATTAACCCTCGCACAAGAGTTTACCCCTTGGGTAAAAACTTTATCCAATGGATGACCCTAACCTAACCATAACCTTACCTCCTAAGGTAACCTTCATGTCTTCTTAGGCATTTAATGCCTCTTGCATCTCCTCTCAAGCCACCTCTTGTTGACATTTGTCATCATTTGATTGGTGAAATTGTAAACATGGATTGAGTAACTTTCAATCCTAGCCCTTGTTAAGATTATTCAATCTTGACCATCCATTGCCCTATTTTCCCTATATATAGAGCTCTCATTCTTCATTCTCCATAATATCCAAGTTTCATGCATCTACATTATAGTCTAATTTACTAAGCATTTTAGCCTCTCTTTGTTAAAATATCATCATAAACATTTAGAAGCATTTCATTTTATATCATAGAATATTCATGCTAGTATATCATGTTAGGATAATTTGTTAATCTCATTATCATATCACTATCTTCATCTTAACTTAATCATCATATCTTTTAATATATCAAATATATCTTAGAAGGCATTCATGCATATAGATCATTATATCACTCATTATTGGAGTTGTCATTCCTAAGTCACTTGCTCAATGATCTGAGAGCAAAACATTGGCTTTAGGGATCCTGTGAGATAGAGAACAATGGGACACCCCTTGAGAAGTTAAACTAGTTTAAATTAGTTTATACATGCACTAAGAGTCTCATTGCTATGTAGGTCTTTTGATCTTGATTTATTCGTTTTGATCACCACATTTTCCCACATACACTTACATTTCCAAGACCCCTTACATTAACCCTTGCACAAGAGTTTACCCCTTGGGTAAAAAATTTATCCAATGGATGACCCTAACCTAACCATAACCTTACCTCCTAAGGTAACCTTCATGTCTTCTTAAGCATTTAATGCCTCTTGCATCTCCTCTCAAGCCACCTCTTGTTGACATTTGTCACCATTTGATTGGTGAAATTGTAAACATGGATTGAGTAACTTTCAATGCTAGCCCTTGTTAAGATTATTCATTCTTGACCATCCATTACCCTATGTTCCCTATATATAGAGCTCTCATTCTTCATTCTCCATAATATCCAAGTTTCATGCATCTACATTATAGTCTAATTTACTAAGCATTTTAGCCTCTCTTTGTTAAAATATCATCATAAACATTTAGAAGCATTTCATTTTATATCATATGATATTCATGCTAGTATATCATGTTAGGATAATTTGTTAATCTCATTATCATATCACTATCTTCATCTTAACTAAATCATCATATCTTTTAATATATCATATATATCTTAGAAGACATTCATGCATATAGATCATTATATCACTCATTATTGGAGTTGTCATTCCTAAGTCACTTGTTCAATGATCTGAGAGCAAAACATTGGCTTTAGGGATCCTGTGAGATAGAGAACAATGGGACACCCCTTGAGAAGTTAAACTAGTTTAAATTAGTTTATACATGCACTAAGAGTCTCATTTCTATGTAGGTCTTTTGATCTCAATTTATTCATTTTGATCACCACATTTTCCCACATACACTTACATTTCCAAGACCGATGAATGTTGTATTGTTCTGATTATTCCTATTTCTACTTTGACTAGCCATATGACCATATTTATTGCAAACAAAGAATGTACCATTGAATTTGTGAGCATTAGGATGTCCTATCGGTGATTTCTGGTTCTGGTTGTTATGTTTTTGCTTTTGTCCAGATGATTGATCTTGTTGGGCAGTACCAGAGCTTTCTCCATTTTCATAACCAAGGCCTCTTTTGTCATTAGCATCTCTCTGATTCTTCAGCAGTTCATCAAGTTTAGCAAAGCTTTCCTTGTACTCATTTGCAATAACCAAGTGATCTCTCATGACTATAATCTATCTCTCAAGTTCCTGTTCATTGTTTTGGGACAAGATCAACTCAAGTTTCAGCATATCATTCTCATGTGTCAGTCTGTTGCATTCCTCAAATCTATCGTCCAACGCTTGAGCTAGGTTTTCTTTATTTTTCTTTTTGTCCTCAATATCCTTGCACATTATCATAGATAGGGCTTGCATCTCATTCTTCAAGATATTGTTTTCCTAAGTGAGTTTCTAACATTGATCCTTCATAGCATCTTCCTCATCATTGTTCTGATTTTGCAATTGATCACAGAGTTCCCTTCTCTTAGCCTTAACAACTGAAAGCTTTCCTTGCAATGAAATGATGTGTTCTCTGGCTTTCTTTAGTTCATTTTTTAGTTTGCTGTTCTCCATTTTCTCATTATCAAGATCCTCTAGAGCAAGTTGAAGTTGCTACTATAGACCATTTTCTATTGAGTCTAAATTATGGATCTTCTTTAAGTGGTTAAACTTCTTTCGAGGAACTAAGCTTGGATACCAATTTTTTGGAATCCAAGAACACTGAGAGGAGGGGTGAATCAGTGTTCTACCGATAATGACAGTTTTGAACTTATTGATTATTAATCAGTAAACAATAAATAAAATTAAAGTGCATACACCAAATAATACATAGAAAGGCAACACCATAACACCAATATTTATACATGGAAAACCCTACAAAGGGAAAAACCATGGTGGGGCTGATACCCACAATATAGAGTTGTTTGCTCAAACACAAAATGGGAAGTCTCGCTGACTTACAAAACATTACAAAGTGATCACAAAGTAGAATGAACTTATAAGATGCATCTGACCATGCTAGATAAGTTCCAGTGAATTATGTGATATCCTTCTCTGTATACCAGTTCTCTAATACTCTTTTTTTCCCTGTTCTGCTATCGGTTATGCTATGCATGTGAAACTACACACAGACACTTCTAATCACTAACCAAAATGTATACCAATACTCACTAAAATATTCACAACCAAAAATTCACCTTCCATCGCGCATCTGATCTATCACTGAAATGATCTTCTTAAATATCCTTCCAACTTTACCATGTCAGCTTCAATAATAAATATAAACATGCTGACTGCCGACACATAATGAGTTTCAAATATAATCCTAATGACCATGTCAACCATCACACATTACCCCAAAATCCATGAAAGAAATAATCGAGACCAAAAGATTTCCTATCTGAGTCCTATCCATTACCGGGTTCCATATACACATTACCGGGATTAGGACTTAGCTAGGTATGAAGTGAATGTCGGTGCCAGTGTAAAGCAATGTGAATACCAGTTAAGTGCAAGGAATGTCGGCTAACCAAATAATGAAACCATTTACCCTGAGATGATGAGTTGCCATCAATGACAACCCAAAATGCCATTAACTCTTATCGGATGAGTGTCAATTTCCAACAATCTCCCCCTTTGGCATTGATGGAAACACTCATGTGAAAAATGATGATAGCACCAATCTACCTTAGAAACTGCATGACCTCTTGACCTGTATATGAATCTTCTATATACATCCGATGCCCCCCTTGAGAAATATATATATATATATATATATATATATATATGACATCAATGACAAAGCGGGGTGCCCACAAAGAATTCTATACAGTTATAAACATGAGCTGGTTCTATACAAACTGCAAAATATCTGCATACATATTCTTCAAAAATGAAAAGTAGCTATCCCAACTCTGCTTAAGAGATTCAAGAATGGAGATGAATCCATTCAAGATATTGGCATAATACTCTATTTCTTCCAAAGTAGTGGGATCCTCCTTCTGCAAGTTAGAAATAGACACTGTTTTATGAAACAACAAATTATCAAGCCTGAAACCAAACATTTTGATCATCTTTGTCTTATACAGGAGATGTCATTCTTGAAACCAAACTTGATCTCAATCTTATCAGTTCTATCAATCCATTTTGTCTAATCCATTCTATCATGTCTTATACATGATGTATCTTTCCTGAAACTAGATGTTTTGATCAAGTCTTATACAGGATATATCATTCCTGAAACTAGACATTTTGATCATCTTTGTCTTATACAAGAGGTGTCATTCCTGAAATCAAACTTAATCTTGTTCTTATCCATCTGATCAATCTTATCAATCCAATCAATTCAATCAATCTTATCAAACCCATGCATGTCATAAACTATCCACTCTTCTATCTTTCAAATAGCTTTCTTCTTCTTTCGAGAGATCATTCATGCCTTTAGTGCATGAACAATCTCCCGAGGGGGGCATTATCATATCGAATCTCTATATCAATTTCATATCAGTTTCATATCGACACCGGCTTCATATTGACTTTTCATATCAAATCAATTCTTCATATTTGGGGCATCATATCGAATCTCGATATCAATTTCATATCAGTCTCATATTGACACTGGCTTCATATCAATTTTTCATATCAAATCAATTCTTCATATCTGGGGCTTCATATCGAATCTCAACATCAATTTCATATCAATCTCATACCAACTTTTCATATCGAATCATTTCTTCATATCTGGGACATCATATCGACAATTTTGATGACAACAATATAATATCAAATCTCCATACCAATCTCATATCAGCTTCATATCGATAAAATCACATCAGTTCTTCATATCAAAAACAATTTTTGTCCAAGGAATCGTATCGACAATTTTGATACATAGCATCATATCGATAAAATTTTGGCAGCATATCCATCAATTTTCTTTGAATCAACATGTGCACATACGTCACTTCAAAGAGCAGCAAAATGTAGACGTATAAATCTGACTACCTTCTTAAATAAATATTTAATATTTATTTTAACCCCATCCCCCCAATTTTAATTAAATCCTATTTAATTAATTTCTTCATTTTCATCTATTTGGTTCAATTTATTTAATTAAATTCACCTAAACCTTTTCTAGCCTTTAATTAAATAAATCACTTTATTTAATTAATTCCCCCTTTCTTCCTTTTAATTAAATTGACCTTTGCATATAAATAAATTTAATTTATTTATAAAATTCCCCTTGATAGTTCTGATACTAAATATAAGTACAGATCCAATAGCCAACAAGATGAGAGGGGGGGGGGGGGGTGAATCATACAAACTTAATCATCAATAAAAACATCAGATTCAACCTCGGTAACATATATCATTCATATAACCAAAACTGTCAAACATGCAAACTTAAAAGCATATGAACAATATAAACCTCATAACACCAGATTTAATGTGGAAACCCAAATAGGGAAAAACCACTATGGGATTTCGAACCCACTAAGAAATATACTCTTCTAGAGTATGCTCGGTTAAAAGCAAATCCTGTTAAAGATTACAAACACATTGCTAGATGTGACCCGGTTAAGGGATTTCCCTCAGATCTGTTAGGATCTTCACTTTGTTAGAAGTGACCTTATCAAAGGATTTCAAACACTCAAATAAGAATGTCACCTTGCTAGAGGATTTACATATAAGACTGTTAAGTCCACTCGGTTAAGAGATTTTCTGCTACTTCTCAAGATAACAGTAATAAAGATATGTCTGCAACTTCACATCTAAAAATGCTAAAGTAGATTCTTATTTGTTCAATACAAGCAATTCATAGGACTTATCTTGTCCCTCTGCTGGGCTCTATACTCTGTTATCAAAACAGGTCTTCAAGCTTCTGTGCTCAGTAATCACTATGTAGCATCCATGTGCATACACTTGCCCGCATGCATTGTTTATCAACAATTTCCTATTTATAAACAATCTTCTAACCACTTAATCTCATTGATCACATTTCCCATGATCAATCATAGCCATCAAATCTTCAATCTTGTCCAGGTTCAATGTATTCTTTGATCTGAAAATGTTTTACCCCGCCTTGGAACTTGCATTTTCACCTTGGACCTTGTGTTAGGGTATTGCAGTTCAATCTGAGCTGTAGATCTTCTTGCCAACCTTTCTTTACCATAGATTCTTTAACAATATTCATACATGGCTTACCAATCATTTAATTCACTCCAGCTCATCAGCTTCTTTCATTAAATATCACATGTAAACATTTAATGCATTCTGTTATAGCTCGGTTGTAACTCGGTAAATATTAAACTTCACTCGGTAGACATTCTGTCTTCATTAACTGATAGCGATAACCTTAGGGTTTACCGACTAGGTTCCTTAGGGTTTACCAACTAGGTTCATTTCCTGATAACATAGTATAGTATTAACCTTTACATTTTAGAACATATGTATGATGTTAAAACAATCTAAAACATCACGATCTCACCATTGTCTGACTCGGTAGTAGTTGCCCATTGAATACCTTATCCCCTTATTCATTATATTATTTCCTGTGTCTTTTACCGACTTCTTTATAATCTTCATATCATACTTCTCAAGATATGGCAACATCAAACTGAATTAGAAAATCAATTTCTTGACATCAATGACAAAATAATAATATGAAGATAGTAAAACATCTTTAATCAATTATGTCCATAATCATCAACAACCTTCTCAATATCCTTATTGAAATGCCAACAATCTTTCATTGTCTGTTATAATGTAATATTGCCAACAATCTCCCCCTTTGGCATTGATGGCAAAACCAATTGATTTGACCTTTAAAAGATTCGGATTGCTGTGATTCTAAAATGCTGAAATGCTCTCCCCCATACATTCTATATTTCAATTTGTAGTCTTCTCTCAGTCTTCTCCCATATATTAGTCTTCTCCCCCTTTGGTAGGTCTTCTCCCCCTTTGACAACAATGCCAAAAAAGAAAAGAACTAAAACATAATTTGTTTCTATAAGAAGTTATTTCCTGCTGTTGTGTATCAACTGAGTCTTAGTCAGAGCATTTGTCTTCAATTTCTGTTCCCTGTATCATTCTCTGTAATATTCCAGTATTAATTCCAGTACACTTTTAGAAAACATTCTAAAGTGTATAACTCCAACATCAACTCCCAAAAGATATTCAATAGAGTCATCGGATTGATACTTTCACCGAACTCGGTCAGTGAGTAGAAGATAGGGGTAGGACCCTTAACTTACTTCTGAGATATTCAAAAGTGTCCTTTGGTAGTGGCTTGGTGAAGATATCTGCTATTTGCTCCTTTGTGCTAACATATTCCAACACCACTTTCTTCTCTTGAGCTTCTTCTCTAAGATAATGATATTTGATAGAGATGTGCTTTGTCTTAGAGTGCATAACAGGATTCTTTGAAATGTTAATGGCACTAGTGTTATCACAAAATATAGTTACTCACTCGGTAACTTTCTCATTTATACCTTCCAACATCTGTTTGATCCAAGCTATATTGGTGCAATTCATTGCTGCAGCAACATATTCAGCTTCTGCTGTTGACTGAGAAACACATCCTTGTTTCTTGCTAAGCCAACTCACTAGCCTTTCTCCTAAAAAGAAAGCTCCTCCACTTGTGATTTTCCTGTCATCAATGTTGCTTGCCCAAGAAGCATCAGTATAAACTTTTAAATCAAACTCATTTCCTTTCTGATATACTAAGCCATAATCTTCTGTGCCTTTCAAGTATCTGAAAATTCTTTTGATTGCCGTCATGTGTGCTTCCTTAGGATTTGCAGAAAATCTTGCAACAATACCTACTGCATGTGCTATATCTGGCCTGCTATGAACAACATATTGCAACTTTCCAATAATAGATCGGTAAAGTGTCTCATCAATAGATGCAGATTCATCATTATTTGATAGTTTATAGTTGGTAGTCATAGGAGTACTTACTAGTTTTGAATCCTCCATTCCAAATTTCTTCAATATTTCCTTTATGTACTTGGATTAGGTAATAAAAATCTCATCTTTCATTTGCAGTATTTGCAGACCTATAAAATATTTTATCTCACCGATTAATGACATCTAAAATTCTTTGCTCATTTCATTTCCAAAGTTCTTGCATAAAGAGTCATTTCCACAAAATATAATATCATCAACAAATATGGCTGAGATCAATATTCCATTTTCATCATTCTTCATGTACATATTGTTGTTCTCACTTGTTCTTATAAAACCAATCTTAATCAAATAAGAATGCAATCTCTCATACCATGCTCTAGGTGCTTGTTTCAAACCATATAAAGCTTTGTTCAACTTACATACCTAATCTTTATTTTCTCCTTCAACAAATCCTTCAGGTTGTTCAATGAAAACTTCTTCTTCTAATATACCATTCAGAAATGCAGATTTGACATCCATTTGATATACCTTGAAATTCTTGTAAGCAGCATATGCCAACAATGTTCTTACTCCTTCAAGTCTTGCCACAAGTGCAAAAGTCTCACTATAATCAATTCCTTCTTCTTGGGCATAACCTTTGCAAACTAGTCTTGCTTTGTTCCGAATGACCTCACCTTTTTCATTTAGCTTGTTTCTGAAGATCCATTTTGTACCGATTACATTTTTGTCTTTCGGTCTTGGGACTAGTGTCCATGTGTCATTCTTCTTGATTTGATCAATCTCTTATGTCATAGCATTTATCCAATATTCACTGTTAAATGCCTCTCTCACTATTCTCGGTTCAAATTCAGATATCAAACATGTGTTCTGTCTCAATTTGTTCCTTGTCATCACTGGATCATCCTTATCTCCTATAATCTGACTTGGTGCATGATGTCTTCTGACATACTTGGCTAATACAGGCTCGATAGGCTCTGTATGATCTTCTTCATCACTCGGTAACTAGATATTTTCTTCATTTTCTTCAACAGTTTTCTTGGTAGGGCTTCTTGGTTGCACATAGACAAATCCTTCATAATCTTCTGGTTCTTTGGAGTTTCCTTCATTATTTCTTTCTACAAATTCATCAATTTTCACATTTGCACTTTCTACTATTTTGTTAGATGATTTGATAAGACATTTAAATGCTTTGCTTCTAGAAGAATAACCTAGAAACATTCCTTCTTTACTTTTCTAATCAAACTTGCCATTTCTATCATCTTTATGAACATAGCATCTACTCCCAAAGATTTTAAAATAACTTACATTAGGTTTCTTGTCATACCAGATTTCATAAGGTGTCTTCAAAGTACCTTTCTTCAATTGAACTTGGTTCAAGGTGTAAACAGCTGTGCTTATTGCTTCTCTCCAAAATGTTTGTGGAACTTTCTTTTCAATCATCAGGGTTCTGGCACAATCCACAATAGATCTGTTCCTTCTCTCAGCTATCCCATTCTGCTGTGGAGTTCTTGGTGCAGAGACTTGTCTTTTTATACCATGATCATTGCAAAATAGGTTGAACTCATCAGATGTAAACTCTCCTCCTCTATCTGATCTGAGACATTTCAGTTGTCTTCCTCTTTCATTTTCAACTCTGGCCTTGTACCATTTAAACATTTGAAAAGCTTCTGATTTTTCTTTTAAAAACATTACTGACATCATCCTTGAGTAATCATCCACAAATAATATCAAATATTTATCACCATAATAACTCTGAACTTTCATAGGACCACAAAGATTAGTGTGCACAAGATCTAAAATTTCCTTAGAAGTGTAGGACTTACTTGTAAAGCTTGATCTTGTCATCTTACCCATCTGGCATCCTCGACACATAGCATTCTCAAGTTTTTCAAGACTTGGTAGACCTCTTACTCGGTGCTTCTTACTTATCTTGATTAGACTATCAAAATTAACATGACAAAACCTTTTATGCCATAACCAAGTATCTTCTATCCTTGCATATAGACATTTATTCTAAGTTGAGTCAAGATGAAATGTATTACCTCTTGTTTATGTCCCTGTAGCAGCTAACTTTCCATTCTTGTCATGAAATTTGACAATTCCTTTTTCAAACTCTATTCGGTAACCTGTGTTGTTTAGCTGTGCTACACTCAACAAATTGTATTTCAAACCTTCAACCCAATAAAAATCATTGCATCTTGCATTATCAAGAAGTGTTATGGATCCTTTACCTCTTACTGGACATGGTGCATCATTACCAAATCTAACATAGCCTCCATCATAATCTTCTAACATAACAAACTTGTGTTTATCTCCTGTCATATGATGTGAGCATCCACTATCTATAATCCAAGAATCATTAGTGTTTATGTGAGATCTTAGGGCTTTTTCTTCATACCTTTCTTCATCTAATCCATCTTTGATAGCCACATAAACAACTTCCTCTGTATCAGTCTCATCTGATTTATCATCGTTAGATTCCTCATCAACTATTAAGCATGTCTTTCTATTTCTTCTTCTGAAGTCTCGGTGTCCTCTGTAATGGTTATCTTTCTGTCTGTCATCTCGGTAATCTCTCTTTTCAGTAAAATCTTTGTCAGGATAGTTAGAAGCCATATGTCCAATCTTATCACAATTGAAACATTTCAAAGGTAGTTTTCCTTTATACTTACCTTTGCCTCTCGGTAACCTTTTGGCCAATAGTGCTTCAAACTCTTCTTGCTTTCTAATTTCTTCATACAGTTTGTGTACTTCTTCCATGTTCTTCCAAAATCTTTCACTTGCTCCACTGTGATCTCCTTCAGAGTACTTATACTTTCTTTCATTGTAAATTCATTAAGATGAAAAGAACTAAATGCAGATTCAACTTTATTTACTTTTGACCCACTATTATCAAAGTTACTTAACTCAAAAGCATGTAGCTTACCAATAGTAGCATCTAAAGAAACTGGCATATTGGGTACAAACCTCAATTCATTGATTGCAGAGACTCGGATTGCATAGGCAGGTAGAAGGGTTCTTAACAACTTACTTGTTACATCCTTTTCTTCAATAGTTCCTCTTGCTCCTTTGATTTGATTTACAATCTCCTTTAGTCTTGTACTGTATTGGGTTATGTTCTCACCTTCATTCATCCTCATAGATTCAAGTTGTCATCTTAGACTATCCATTTTTTCTCTTTGAACATGTTCATCTCCTCCATATATAGATATGAGCTTAGTCCACATTGCCTTTGCATTAGTACATCCTTCTAGATCATTAAACTCTGAGTCGGTCAATGCAGATGTTATTTCAATCATTTCTTGAATATGTTCTTGCTTTGCCTTTATCTCTTCCATTGTCAATGGATAGGTGCTCGGTGTGATGAAATCATTCTCCAGATAGTATACAACATATTCTCCAACTCTTGATAGATGTAGCTTCATCCTTTTCTGCCATGTAGAGAAACTTGACTTGTTCAGCTTCGGTGCATCCCTCTTATACATCTTTGGATCTTTAACTCAAGTGCCTTTAAACTTTCCTTTCAGAGTCTAAAGTTCTGATACCAATTGATAGTTCTGATACTAAATATAAGTATAGATCCAATAGCCAACAAGATGAGAGGTGGGGGGGGGTGAATCATACAAACTTAATCATTAATAAAAACATCAGATTCAACCTCGGTAACATATATCAATCATATAACCAAAATTGTCAAACATGCAAACTTAAAAGCATATGAACAATATACACCTCATAACACCAAATTTAACATGGAA
This sequence comes from Cryptomeria japonica, assembly GCF_030272615.1. NCBI lineage: Eukaryota > Viridiplantae > Streptophyta > Pinopsida > Cupressales > Cupressaceae > Cryptomeria > Cryptomeria japonica. The sequence continues at coordinate 833,285,075 of NC_081411.1, forward strand.
ACCCAAATAGGGAAAAACCACTGTGGGATTTTGGACCCACTAAGAAATATACTCTTCTAGAGTATGCTCGGTTAAAAGTAAATCCTGTTAAAGATTACAAACACATTGCTAGATGTGACCCGGTTAAGGGATTTCCCTCAGATCTGTTAGGATCTTCACTTTGTTAGAAGTGACCTTGTCAAAGGATTTCAAACACTCAAATAAGAATGTCACCTTGCTAAAGGATTTACATATAAGACTGTTAAGTCCACTCGGTTAAGAGATTTTCTGCTACTTCTCAAAATAACAGCAATACAAATATGTCTACAACTTCACATCTAAAAATGCTAAAGCAAATTCTTATTTATTCAATACAATCAATTCATTGGACTTATCTTGTCCCTCTGCTATACTCTGTTATCAAAACAGGTCTTCAAGCTTATGTCCTCGGTAATCACTATGTAGCATCCCTATGCATACACTTGCCTGCATGCATTGTTTATCAACAATTTCCTATTTATAAACAATCTTCTAACTGCTTAATTTCATTGATCACATTTCCCATGATCAATCATAGCCATCATATCTTCAATCTTGTCTAGGTTCAATGTATTCTTCAATTTGAAAACGTTTTACCCCGCCTTGGAACTTGCATTTTCACCTTGGAACTTGCATTTTCACCTTGGAACTTGTGTTAGGGTATTGCAGTTCAATCTAAGCTGTAGATCTTCCTGCCGACCTTTCTTTACCATAGATTCTTTAACAATCTTCATACACGGCTTACCAATCATTTAATTCACTCCAGCTCATCAGCTTCTTTCATTAAATATCACATGTAAACATTTAATGCATTCTGTTATAGCTCAGTTGTAACTCGGTAAATATTAAACTTCACTCGGTAGACATTTTGCCTTCATTAACCGATAGTGATAACCTTAGGGTTTACCGACTAGGTTCATTGCCTGATAACATAGTATAGTATTAATCTTTACATTTTACAACATATGTATGATGTTAAAACAATCTAAAACATCATGATCTCATCATTGTCTGACTCGGTAGTAGTTGCCCATTGAATACCTTATCGCCTTATTCATTATATTCTTTCCTGTGTCTTTTACTGAATTCTTTATAATCTTCATATCATACTTCTCAAGATATGGCAACATCATACTGAATTAGAAAATCAATTTCTTGACATCAATGACAAAATAATAATATGAAGATAGTAAAACATCTTTAATCAGTTATTTCCATAATCATCAACAACCTTCTCAATATCCTTATTGAAATGCCAACAATCTTTCATTGTCTGTTATAATGTAATATTGCCAACACCCCCCACTTGCATTTTCCTACATCTCCCACTTGCCTCTTAAACCTCTTCTAGAGCCTTCTGGATTCTTCTAAACTATCTTAATTGGCCTAATCAACTCCAATCATGTCATTTCCTTAAATTTGAGGAAGTCACTTCTCAATTTTGGAGGAAATTCTTCTCAATGCATTTAAAGCTATATTTCTTCAACAAACTAACTTGTTGAGTTCCCCCAAATTTCTTCTAAGACTTGAGTACTTACGTGTAGGAAATTGAAAACTTAAATCATGTTGAATGTTGAAGAAAAAAAAAAGATTGCATTGGTGTAGCTCTGGATGTGTGGTAGACATTAAAAGACAAAAAGGAAAATACCTAAAGCATAGCAGCCCTGCAACACGTACTAAAAAAAAGGCGGTCAGTGTTGTCAGTGCTTCTCCCACTATTTCCCTGTTTTCAGACTCCACTTGATCACTCCACCTGATCATCATCTCCTCGTCAGTTCGATCAACTCTAAAACACACCACGTCAATATGAAAAATCTTCGTATCTCAACACATGACAAATTTAAAATTCTTTTTCTTGTGCAACCACTCACTCAAATCCAATTTCGTTGAAATATCGAAAGAAAGGAAGCACATAATTAGTGGAGCGATGAATTTCTTCCCCTTCCTCCTCTTAAATATCAACATCAATGGCGTATGCTGCAGCCCACCTGCTCCCCCAGTCAAATGCGACACTAGCGGTTGCACAGTCAGCAACGCCTATGGAATATTCCCCGACCGATTGACATGCAGAGCCACACCGGCCGTTTTCCCTTCGTCGGAAGAAGAGTTGCTGGCGGCGGTGGCGGCGAGCAGCCGCAACAAGCAGAAGATGCGGGTGGTCACGCAGTGGTCGCAATCCATTCCCAAATTGGTTTGCTTGGGCGGAGAAGAGGGGCTAATCATAAGCACCCAGGAGCTAAAACACGTGGTTAGCATAGATGAGGAGTCCATGAGAATGAGCGTGGAAAGCGGAGCAGCTTTGGGGGATATAATAAGCGCAGCCACTGAATATAAGCTGGCACTCCCACAGACTCCATATTGGAAGGGGCTTACAATAGGGGGGATCCTCTGTATGGGGGCTCATGGAAGCTCAGTCTTTGGGAAGGGAAGTGTTGTTCATGAGTACGTTGTGGGGATGAGATTGGTGGTTCCCCTGAGAGGAGGGAATGCAAGTGTCGTGACCCTCAATTCCTCCCATGCCGATCTCGATGTTGCCAAGCTTTCTCTTGGCCTTCTCGGAGTCATTTCTCAGGTAATTTTTTTGTATGCATTTGAATTAACTTATTGTTTAGTATTAAAAATATGGATATTAAGACCTATCGAACAAATATTTTTAGATTTTTTTTCTTTATTTTCCTATTTTTATGCACATTTCAACAATGACCTTAATGTTTAATGGAAAACCTACCCAACAACATCCTTACAACTTATTACCCAACACTCTAGTTTGAATCGAGAATATCACCTAGTGCCCTCTCCCATCTCAACATCTCTCTTCCCTTCAAATAAATATATTCAAAATTATACTTTTTGGAAAGCTTGTAATGAGGGCTTCATACTATGAAACATAACTTCTAAATGAAAGTTTATTATACTTTTTGTAAAGCTTATAATAAGAACTACACACTCTTAAGGTTGAATATATCGAGGATGATATAGTTTGTTAGATGATATCACCATTTCCAATGGAAGCCATGGGGAGATGGTAGATAAGGTAATTATTGTTGAAGGAAAAGGAGACCATTTGGGAACTATAAATCCTCATGTTCATAGATATTTTTTGTAATTGATTAATGACAATCTAATAACATGTGAAGAAGGGACCTAAATGAATAGTTGAGTTGAAATTTCCTCTTTTGTTTTTGCTATATTTAAATAAAAGGTCATATTATATTTATCATCCCTTTTTCCTTCTATATCGTATTAACAACATCAAACAGGGTCAAAGCTTCTTATTGTTCAAATATTGGGAAGTGCTTGTAAATACATTACCATACTTCAAGGTTATAATGCTAAGTGGTAGGTGTCAATCATCTAAGTGAGATGAACGTTGTAAGTTAGCTAGACATAAAGGTTATATGCATTGTAAAAGAAGATTAGAAAATTTGTATATCCATTTTTTAGTGCAGATTAATTTTATGACTGAATCATTGTAAATGCACATGTATATTTTATTTGGTAAATCAATGGAAGACATTGATATTTTTTTAATATAATTTGTCTCCCATGCTATTTAATTTTTTTAGGTGATCGTATGATTTATAAATATGTATTTTCAATATTTATATTAAGCTTTAATTAGTAATATAGTTAAGAATTTCATGTTAGAATATTTTTAAGCACAATATATGTGATTGTTAGATCTTATATGCGAGATAAATAAGATTCAAGAATGAGTTATGTAATAGTAAATAGGAATTAAATTGAGAGCTTGGGACTTGCAAGACAAGTCTTTGGAACATCAAAATTTTCTAATATTGTAGGTTATATGTGTAATTGTTTTGGTTCTCTATTTTTTGACTTTATTGCTTAGGATTTAATTCCCCAATTTGCAATTTCCTTCTAATCATATAGAGACACATAAATACTTTATACTTCAAAATGATAAATCTCATTTTGTAATTTATTTTAAAATATTCATTCATAATAGTTTTAATGGTACATAATAAATTTCTTATGTCTTAACATCAAGCGCTCTACTTATATACCTATGAATGTTATCTTCTTGAAACTCTAAGATCTAATACGATTTTATATTAATGAAATCAAGTTTCCACAATCGATCAAAATATTACAATTCTTTTGGATTAGAATGTGTTCAAGAATTTTTGCATCAACGTTTTGGATCACACTCCATGATCCATCATCAAGGTGATCAAGAGACCACAAGGAGATAGAAAATCATCTTGATGATGGATCACAGAGTGTGATATGAAACGTTGATGCAAAAATTCTTGAACACAATTGTAAAGTTGGTGAATCAGGGTTTCACCAATTAGGATAGTAAAACCACCAATTACACAAGAACAACCTTACATTTAAAGGAGGAATATAAACCCAATAGATTTAGCCACAATTCAATTAGAGAAGAGGGTTGAGATGTTGATTGGATTTGCCTATTTGTGTCTTCCCCTTTTAGAGTTGAATTTGTATTTGAATTGTAAAATTAGATCTATGGAAAATAACGAGGAATTGAACTAAAACAATGATACTATAATTTTTTAGAATTGACATAGAGCTACAAAAAGGGACTGAGAAGGGAAGATGGATCATAGTTCCTATAACTAAAAATCTAGGCCAAATTGTCAGGATCCAAAGGGTAGGGTGACCTAGTCATGCAACTTTTGAGTAGACATGCAAGATGTTTTTTGGATCAAGGAGACACAAATAGTCCACTGTTAGAAGATTCTACAAAATTCTTGAGAGCAGGGTAGTGGGAGCTACCTTGTCCTTCACTTTTCGCACATATTAAAGTTGAACCTATTTGTCATTTTCTATTTTGTCAAAATCTTCTATCATAGCACCTAAATCAATTTCCTACACACACACACACACACATATAGAGAGAGAGAGAGGGGAGGGGGGCTGTGTGTAATGTACCCAACCGTACTATACCCAAATTTCCACCACACGTCATGTACCACTGTGATGTACCAATGCTCTCTTACAACAAATTACCTAAGGGAAAACTACTCGAGGGAAGTACCCAAGGGAAAACTACTCGAGGGAAGTATACTCGAGGGAAGTACTCGAGGGAAGTATACCCGAGGGAAGTACCCAAGGGAAAAGTACTTGAGGGAAGTATACTCGAGGGTAAAGTACCTGAGGGAAATTACTGAGGAAAGTATGTGAGGGAAAAATACCTTAGGGAAATTACCGAGGGAAGTACCCGAGGGAAAAAAAACTAGAGGGAAGTATGCACGAGGGAAAAGTACCCAAGGGAAGTACTCGAGGGAAATTATCGAGGGAAGTACCCGAGGGAAGCACTTGAGGGCAAAGTACCTTCGACCCTCAATCAACAACACTCAACTCCCTTCGGCTCTGACTATAAAGTTCCACTCGTACAGAAAAGTAGGTCACACGTGCTTCCAAATACTCTGTACGATAATGTTACTTCCACTGAAGGATCCAATCATAGATAATTCCTTCGTCGATAAGATTATTACAGATACATGAATGAATTATCAACATAGAGTATACACCAACACCATTAAATGGCCAAGAACTAGATATTTGTAATTATATTTCCACATAGCTGGGATAGATCTGACAATGAAGTACAAAGTGAAATATCAGAAATGATATCTCCAACGGCATACTAGGGTGGCAGCTAACCACCGAAACTATGATTACAGAATAGAGAGGATCTTGCACCTCCGAAACTACAACATTGCCAAACTCCAACTGGAATTTGCAGATACAAAAAAAATATAAAATTCACCATGCCATACAACTATGCCAAACTCGGCCTTATAAAGAGCTCCGAGAAGTTTACCGAAGGGTTACAAGCAAGCCAACAATAGTTTATTATTTTATTAATTTGGGCCCCTTTATTTAATAATTAAATTAATTAAAAAAAATTAAGTCCTTATGATATTATTTAAAATTTAGGACCACTTAATTAATTAACTTAATTAAGTCACTTTATTAAAATTGGGGACATTACATTGTGGATAGGGGTTTTCCTTTGGTCAAACCTCGCTTTAGGAATTAACGTTGAAATTGAAATGATAGTTGAAATGAAAATGAAATTAAATTGCAACATAATACTTTCCTTTTGAGTGAAAGGCTAGATCTGTTCATTTGAATTCTTGTAATTGAAGTTAATACCTTGATTAAGCTTGCTTGAATCCTTGTGCCAAGGGTTTAGGATGTTATGTATAATATCTTCATGGAAGGTTGATCATGGATGCCATCTTGAATGCTTGAACTTGACCTAACCTCTCCTTCAATGCTTGACAAATGTTCGATTGCTTGCTCACTTGAATTTTCTAGAGTGTAATTTTCTAGAGATCCATCCATCTTAGACCTTAAATGAGAGGGGTAGACCTCTTTTTATATTTAATCATCCATAAATTATATGAATTTCTAGAGAAGACCGACACGAGATGTAAATTGTCACCCAATTGAAGTGACCATTGATGGGACAAAATTTGGGTCTTGATTAGGAAGATCACGGTGGTGGTGGTGCCTTTGTCCTGAGCCAAGACTGGGGTGCCCCCAGTGCCTCGATTCTGTTAATCATGACTTGGATTTGAATAGGCTTTGGAAAGGTAGCTGAAAATGCAAATTTTTGGAAGGTGTGAGTAGAATCAAAGTAGACATCAGGCACTGAAAGACGGAGTGCCAAGGTGAGGTTTAGGTGAGGATGAAATTGTATGTGGATACAATTTACGATGCTACAACAATCTAATCTAGAAGCAACTACAAGATTTTATATTTGAAATCATAGCATGACATGAGTTAGTGACAAGGAAAGTAGGGTCTATCATTATGTTTATAATGCCTAGTTCAATATTGAATATTTCTTAGAAGAATACGTTAACACTAATCAATTATTTTAAACAAATGCAAAAAGATTGATCGAAATTGTTGAAGCCTCCAATCTTATGAGTTTGTCACCTTATCCATATTCATAGTTCAAAAATATCTCCATAGAACCATCCCTTTTTATGTCAATAGAGTTCAAAATGTGGGAGACAATAGCACTCTCTCATTTTTTAGCCCATTCACCCAACTTTTCTAGCTATAATATTTACTTTGCTAAGAGTTTGATATAAATTATATTATAACTTAAATCACTTTCAATATACATAGAATGCTTAATCAATTATTAATTTAACTTTTTTATATAAAAAGTTCTTATTGTATTATGTGATATTTGTATTTCTTTAATATAAAATGGGAGATTAAGTTTATAAGGATTATACTAGTATTAAATATGCTACTAACAATAAAGTGGTTGTTTATAAGCATTATACTAGTATTAAGGATTCTTCTGTCATTTCTCTAGTTGCTATTTGTATGATTAAGTTTGTTTCTTCTAATAAAGATCTTGTCCCTAATGATTCTATTCTATCTCACTATATTTTTGTTACCCCACCTTCTTTTGTTGTTTCCTTAAATGGAGCTACTAAACAGGTTTCACATTCCCCTTCATCTAGGTTTTCAAGTATTGAATATAAATCTAGTTGACCAATAGTACATAGAAGGAAGACAGATGTGAAGATGACTAAGGTTGTCTCTAATTTTGTTCAGTTATAACCTTGGTTACCTCTTGGGTAACTTAGCTATTTGATTTGTAATAGGGTTTGGGCATTGTCAAAAAAGCACTTACATTAGTAAAAAACATTTAAATAGAAGAGAATGTAATGAATAAAATATGTGTGTATCTGCATCATGGAGATGAGAAAAGTAATTGTAGAGACTTAGGGTCAAACATAGGCCACCATGAATATGCCTCCAAAACATAAGGGATACTCACTAGAGACAAAGTATACACTACAATTAAGATAAAATAGTATACAAGGACATTATAACAAGATTTAGGAATGGTATTAAGATAAAGTATTGAACGTAAAAGAAAAAATATTTTTATAGTTTTTAAGATCATTTATAAAAATAGAGTTCTCAAGACAATTTGGACAATATAAGAAGTACAATTTATCATTTTTTTGAAAAAAGGTAAATAATTTTCAAATATAAAATTTGGACCTATTATACACAATTTAGCTAAAGTACATTTGGTTAACATATCCATAATAAGATTTAGATAAAGTCTATTTTTTTTTAATATTCTATTGAAAACCATTATTGTACCATAAAATGAATAAATCATAATATAATTTTGAATTGACATTCGAGTAAGCACATTAATATGTCCCATTTTTTGACCACCTTATTTTTTCCTAAAATCATATTTTTATTTAAAATTGCATGAAGGGTTGTTAAGAATTTACAATTTTATGAAAACTTTGTGTTCAATTCTCTAGTCATCCTCAAGCCTTCAGGCTTGTAATATCATTTAAAAAAATCTCTATGTGCTAGGTTCCTAAAAATCCTAGGAGCATGTGGTGTTTGCCACTTCCAAGTTGTGGCAAGGCATGCCTCAATTATATTCCTACTTTGTAGCTCTGCATAAATGCATACCACTCCCAAAAGAGACAATAATCTCCACATTACTATTAATATACCTCCATTTTATCATATAATGAATGTAACTATTTTTTTATTACAATTTTTACTTCTTATATGTTCAAGAAAACATGCAGTTTTCATCGGATCAAATGAAATCATAACACATGTAGTGGTGGAAATGTTGTGGGCCTACAAAAGGTGTGATGATGCTAAGGGATTTAATAATATAACAAGTGCCACGTAGTTGCGAGTACTTGCCATCATAGTATTGTAATAAAAATACTTGTTCTAATTTTTAATTATAATGAAAATATTTGAATTTTTTATTATTATAATTTTTTTCATTTAAAAAAAATTATATTAGAATAATTATATTTATGTAATATTAACTGCAACTCTTATTTTAATAAAATAATATAAACTAGTAATTGCACTTTGGTGTGCAATGGGTATGCCAAAGAGGTGTGGAAGGTCAATTGGGAAAAATATGGTCTATTTTTTGGATACACTTATGTAGTGCATGAGATTCATTTGTGGCCATGATGTTGTTTGTACAACAAAGGACTTAATTGAGAGGTGGTAGCTTAAAATAAAAAATGCATCCACTTACAAGGATTCAATCATAACTTAAATGAAACCTTTGAATTGAGAAGATAATCAAGTTTTATTAGCAACAAGCTCATATTATCTTTGCAATAGGGAGAGCGCAAGAACGAGGTTGAGATAGGGCTAGAAAGAGGGATATATAGAGGGGTAAGAGTGAGGGAGAGATTGGTAAAGAGAGACATAGAGATGGAGATAAGATTAAGATATAGTTGGAGTCGAAGATAGAGATGGAGAATGGGGAAAGGAAGATGGATAGAAGGAGAGAGATATGAGAGTGATAGAGAGAGAGGGGAGATGAAAATATAGATATGGAAGAGAAAAATAAATAGTTGGAGAGAGATGAAGATATAGAAAGATAAAGATAGAGATAGGAATTGATATAGAGAGACAGAAATATATAGTGGTATAGAGAGATAGAGATAGAGGGATAGATGAAATAAGTGATAGGGAGAGACAAATATAGAGAGGAAAATAGATAAGGATATAGAGGTCCTAAAAGAGGGAGAATGAGAGAGAGATGGAAGGATAGAAGGAGGCATGTCTAGAGATTAGGGGGAGAGATGAAGATAGAGGTAGAGATGACTGAGAAAAAGAGGGGAGAAAAAAGATAGAGCAAGGGAGAGGGGGAGATAAAGATAGAAAGAGAGGAGATAGAGAGGGAGAGACAAAGAGGTAGAGATAGAGAGAGATATAAAGGAAGAGGGAGATATGATATATATATATATATATAGTGAGATAGAACTAGAGAGTTAGAGATATATAGAGAGGGGAAGAGGTAGAAAGATAAATAAATGGACAAATAGAGCTGGAGAGAGGGTGAGAGAAATAAGGGACATAGATATATATTGGAAGTGAAAAAGAGAAATATATAGATATACAAGAAGAAAAAGGGAGAGAGGTAGAGATAAAGAGATAAATAGGGGGATAGGGAGGGAATGGAGGAGGGAGAGATGGGGAGAAATAGAGAGGAGGGTAAGATAAAGAGAGGGATGGCCCAGAGCGAGAGAGTGGGGGGAAATTGATATAGATAGAGGAAAATATAGATAAAGAGAGAGGGATATCTATATGTATACAAAGTGATAGATAGACCAGCTGAAAAGAGATGGAGAGAAATATAGAAAAATATATATTGTTCAAGAGATAGTGGAGCAAATAAGAGAGAGGGGGGGTAAGAGTGAGAGAAATGAGCTAACAAAGACAAGTAATAGAGAGAGAAAGGTTTAGACTTTAGAGAGAGGGAGAGAGATAAAGAGGGGGAAAGATACATATAGAGAGATATAGAGAGATAGGGAGAAACATGGAGTGTGTGTATATATATTAGAGCAGAAATAGAGAAATATAAAAAGAGGGAGTGATGGGGAGATAGGGAGAGATAAGATAGAAAAAGAGAGAGAAGCGATATATAAGGATATAAAGAGATAGATAAAGGGCTATAAAAGATATATAGAGTAAATATAACTTGTTAAATATAGAGGGGGTGAGCAAGAGGGAGAGAAAGAAATAGAGATAGAAATATGGTGATAATTAGAGAGGGGGAGAAAGAGAGATAGAAATATAAAGATATAGGAAGTGATATATGGAGAGGTAGAGATGGATATGGAGAGAGTGAGAGAGATAAAGAGGAGTGTATAATATCTAGAGATAATGAGATATAATAGAGATAGGGAGGGAGAAATAGGAGTTGGAGTGTGTATTTGTGTGAGTGAGAGAGATATAGATATAAAGATAAGGAGGGAGTAAGACAAAATGTATGCGAGTAAAAGATATATAGAGATAGATATAAAGAGGAAGAAATATATACAAAAAAATAGAGAGAGGGGAAGAGGGAGAGAGATTATATAGAAGTAGAGAGATATACAAAGAGGGAGTGAGAAGGAGAGATAGAGATGGATAGAGAGAGGGAGAGATAGAGAGCTAGATAGAGTGGGAAAGATAAAAAGGGAAAAGAGAGAGATATAGGGAGAAGTAAGGAGATATAGATAAAGGAGAGAGATGGAGATGGAGATAATAATCAAATGACATGCTACCATCAACATAACTTCCCAAAGACATATGATATCCTTAAATTATTAGCATGAAATGAGTAATCAAAAGTTAGTTACTCTTTCTTTCTCTCTCGCTCTAAACATTTAATTTAGGTGTTAAGTTAAAATTTATTTTATTATATAAATTAAAATTAAATTCAAATATAATTATACTATAATAAATAAAATTTAAATAGGACAAAATGTATAAATTCTAATATCTTTTAATTATTATTTATAATTCCATTTAAAAACACAAATAATTAGAATATGATTTTAACTTAATTAAAAATCAACCCTTAAAAGAAATGGAAGAATCAGAAAAAATAAATAAATAATAGAATGTCTAATAAAAAAAGATAATACTCAAAGAAAATAGTAAGAAACGAAATATTTTAATTCAAAATATAATTATTCTATCATAATTAAAATTTTAATAAGACAAATAATCATAGATTAAATTATAATAATTTTTAATTATTATAAAAAGACATAAATAATTAAAATAAATTTTAAACTTAATTTAAAGTAACTTCTAATAAATAATATTAAAATATTTATATATATATTTTTATTATAAAAGATCTCTTTTTTTTAAATTAATATAAATTTAAGCGATTAATTCTATAGTCTTCATTCTTATCCCAAATTTTAAACCATTGATTTCAATAAGTAGATGGTTCACTTCATATAGGAAATTCTTCGACATAATAATTATAATATAATACAAATTTTATAGTGAAAATATAGTTTTTTCTTAAAAGCATAATCCTAATTTAATTTAAAAAATTTATATAATTATAATTATAATAATTAAGTTAATCTCAAATATAATTACTAATTTGTAGTATAATATTATATCATTTATTATATTTATGTAATATTAACTATAATTAGTTTTGTTTTTTTTTTCAATAAAAGTGGATTATTCCACTAAACTTTTTTATTAATATTTTTTATTTTTTACACAGCATTCAAAGAGCATACTAGAGGAAAGAACCCTGGGAAGAAAACCTTCGGTCACAGCTCATAAAATAAACCTATAGTATCTAACGGATCAATTTATACACCCCGCCCAAAACCACATACAAAATGCGGTCACAACACATATAATATCAGTTTTGCATAGAGCCCATATGACAATTTGCCAAAAAAACCCATCGGATAATTTTCAAATGTAGACTCCATAGCTGCTATCAATGGAAGAAGACAAAATTTTCCAAAGCCCTGTGCCAAATCCCATGAGCCAAAAACCATCCTGCCAAAAAAGAAAGTATCAAAAAACTTTTGGAAAAACACTATTATATCAAATACCATGACCTCGAACTCTTCTCCAAACAATGAACATGAATACTTGACATGAAAGGGGAAAGCGTGAATAATTATCATCATAAAATTTTACATCGACGTTACTCAAGAAAATCATATGACTATTGTTGCAAACCTTCCCATTCCCTAGAAGGAATTTCCTCAAAACCCACCTCTTGCTGATTAGCATTGCTATCAATGGCTAAATTTGCCAAATAAAATGCAATCTTATTAACTTCTCTGTAACAATGGGATACCAAGAAAGATTCAAACAATTCTAATTTTTGTAAAATGGGATCAAGTATATACTGCAAATTCCAACAATTCGATTTCTTTTTCATAGCACATTGAATAATCACCATAGAATCACCTTCAATTATTAAGTCCTTAATTCCCAAAGAGATTGCCATATCCAATCCAAAAGACAAAGCATGAAATTCTGCATAATTATTAGTTTTAAAACCAATAGCATGACACTTAGCTTGAATAAAATTTGCATTGTGATCATAAATTACCATGCCTACCCCAGCCGGCCCAGGGTTACCACGAGAGGCCCCATCAAAATTTAGTTTAAAGTGCCCTTACGGAGGAGGTTTCCATCTAGCAGAGCATCTCTTACCTATTGCATCATTCTTTTTTAAAATTGAACCATGAGAGGGTAAAACTGACAGCAGCTTCTAAACTCTAGTAACTCTACTATCCCAATACAAAAAAGAAGTAAGATTTTCCAAATTCTTATAAATAAATGACAAAGCAACCTCAGAGATTGAAGACTCAATTTTTAATAGAACCTCTGACACAAGAGACCTTGTTTTTTTAAATATCCTATTGTTTCTCTCCAGCCAAACATTCTAAATCACAATAGATGGAGATATGATCCAAAGGCATGCATAAAAAGATGAGGCAAACATAAAGGGCCAAGATCTAAAATGGGAAATGAGATCCTTACCAATAACAAAGGATATATTTAACTTCTCAAACAACCACTGCCAACATTCATAAGCATAATCACAATGTAGGAACAGGTGTGAAGAAGATTCCAAATTTTTGTTACAAAGTACACAAGGGAAAACAACAATAATACCAAGCCTATCTAGTCTCATACCTGTAAGGACTCTATCCTGAACTGCCAACCAAGCAAAGGCTCCAACTTTGGGAAGATAGGCTAAATGCCAAAACAACTTATAAGGCCAAGAAGACAAGTCTTTAGCAACCATAAGAGAGTTGTAACCATCTTTAACAGTGTACTTACTAGAAATATTATTTGTCCAAATAAGTTCATCCTTAGAATAAAAAAGAAATACAATTCTATCCCCCAAAATATTTTCAAAATCTAATTTCATGCTTTTATCAACATCTAAGAAATCAATTGACTTCCATCTAGCTAGCTTAAGGGGTCCACTAGTCACAATTTCAAAATAATCTGCTACAAAAACACCCCAAAGGGAGGAAAGAATAGTGATCAGAGGAGACCAATCCCTAATATTCACCAAAGGTGTGTGTCCATTCCATACTTCATCCCAAAAAATGACCTTTCTACCATTATGAACAATCCATGAGAGATGAGGCAAAATAACTAATCTACATTTACAAAGGAAATTCCAAATAGCAGAACCCAAAGGCAAATTTGAGACTTTAAAAATGTACTCTCTCAGTCCATTATTTAAATATTTGGGAAACATATTTTGTGCCCATAAGGAGCTAGGCTTTTCATATAATTTCCAAACCAACTTAGCACCTAAGGCTAAATTCTGATTCTCTAGACTCCGAATTCCTGTTCCCCCAAGTTCCTTAGGCAAACATGCCTTATCCCATGCAACTAAAGGGAGTTTCTTCTTGCCATCTTTATTATTGCTCCAAAGAAAATCTCTAAGAGTATCCTGTAAACTAACAATGGCTGCTTTTGGAGACTTCAAAACAGACATGAGGTTTGGGTTCTTGTAATTTCTAGCACCATTGAATTTTTATTTTGTTTTGAGATTTTCAATTTGACTTAGAATTGTATCTTGTGTTTGTTGAGTTTAGGAATTCCTGTAGTTGCTAAAATGCTCTACTGATAAGACAGAGCATCTTTGTCATGCATCATATTCTAATCTCTTTTTTTAATAGAGTTGCAGTGATAGAATATGGCATTGCAAATCATAGGGATTGGACACTGTGAGGTTCGAGATGGTTCCATGTGGGGTAAATTTACCACACACACATCCATGTGCCAGGGCAACTACAACTTCATGAAAATGGAGGAAAATTACAATTGCAACTTTACAACAATGGAGAGAATGACAACCAACTACATTATCGATGTGAGACACTGTTTTGATGGGGCATTTCCCACCTAGAAAATCCTATCGGATAATTAGTAAATAAATGATAAAACAACTATTGTTAAGCTCTAGAACTTACAAGAGGATCTTATGTATTCAATTTGTGAGTTAACAACAATTGGTCAATTTTGAATTGTAAAAAAACCACACTCAAACCATTTATTGCATACAATTAATTAAAAAACATCAATTGGTAAATCTTTATAACTTAAGAGATCACACAATCCTTGATCATTTGGAGTCTATGTAAAAATGATAGCAATATTTCGAAAATAGGTAATCAAGATAAAAGGTAATTTCCAAGTATGGCCATCATAAATTGCCATTCATGATTCATTATTTTACAATGCATACACATAGATACACACATGCGCACGCGCATATTTATATATTTTGGTATAAGAAATATTTACTGTCTATTGTATTATGTAAGGGTAAATTACATTTTTATTCTATTTATAATTGTATGTTGATTCTATTTACAACTGTATGTTCCCTTTAAGCCTGAGCACTTGCATGAGGGGGATTTATTTTTTGCTATATTATATAGGGGTAATTAGATTCTTGACTATATTTACAACTATGTGCTGGCTTTAAGGCTGGGGGCTCATATCAGTACACATTTCTTTGATTTTCTCAAGAAGTATAGTGCTCTCTGGGGTAAAATATAGCTGCTTTTCCTTGGTGAAGGTAACCTTCAGTCATTCTTCATTATTGTATGTTTCATTTCCACATGTTAGGCTCAAGAGGAATTGATTATACGTCACATTGTTTATTACCTCTATGGTGCTTTGCTCGGTATTCTCATTGAATTGGAGAATGTATAATGTTTCTGCAGGCATGCCCATAAGTTCTATTGCCCCTTCCTCAAATGCAATTGCCCATATTGTATCCGTGTGGTCCTGCGGGTTTGTTTGGAGGTTTATATGGTGAAAAAGGATAACAATAATAACAATATTGAAAGGCTAAATGAATTCAACCACAAAACCCTAGCCTAACAACAACAAAGATCCACCATAACATATGAAGATTACCTAAGACAATGCAAATCAAATGAAATCACAAAGATTATACCATCACATGTCCAATAGGGTTTGGATATCCATTCTTCCTATCTCCATTGATCTTGCTTGATATATTTGCTCTCAGATTTTATGTGCACAAGAGCTCAACAAAGAACGGAATGTGGTTGCGAGTAGGATCGTAGTGTAGTCAAGTGCATAAAAGATGATTAGAATGCATAGAACAATTAGGGTTTGATAATGAAGGAAGCATCTCCTTATATAGAAGACACTATATGAAATGGAGGGATAAGATTGAGAGGTGTAAAAAGAGGTCGGCTATGATTAAAGGGTAGGTAAAAGAAATAACAAAATAATGAAAGGGGTAGGTAGTGTATGAATTAAGAGATGAATGACATGTGTCATGGGTAGAAAAGGTTAATGAATTAATTAAATAAATAAATATTTATTTAATTAATAGAAGAAGTGGGATCAATTAAATAAATAAGATATTTATTTAATTTAGGAAAAGGATAATTTAAATAAATAAATGTATTTATTTAAATGAGAAATAAGGCTAGAAGAGGATAAATGAATTAATTAAATAAATAAAGATCTATTTAATTAATAGAAGAATTAGGCTAAAGTAATTAAATAAATAAAATATTTATTTAATTAGACATGACAATTCTAGGTGTCTACATTTTGCCCCTCTTTGAGACAATGCGGCTTGTCGCATTGTTTCAAAGAAGATAATATGAACTGATACAGAGTTGCCCTAGGATGGGAATGATATGCCCCCTCGAGAGATTGGATGAAAATGTCTGAAAAGATTGCAGACAATCTCTCGATAAGAAAGAAAGGCTAGAAAAGAATGACCAGATAAAGTGACAGAGTCACGGGATAAAGAAGACTGACTCGGGAAACAAAGGCGAGGGCTAGGTTAGGCTATAAGATAGACCACAAGGGGAAAAATACATCCTCATTGTCATCTACACATCCACGAGAGCAGATTGCAGAGTGAAAATAGAGCAGTAGTAGTTAGTAGCGATGGCTTTCGTTCATAGATTCAACTGTGTTTGCCGATTTCAGAGGCCAGCAGAGGTAGGAGAGCCGGTAAGTACCACCAAACCTCCTCATACTTTGACGCATTTAATATTGTCATTAATGCATGGTAGGTAGAGCAATAAATGCGCTTAGAATAGGGTCCAATAAATGTCCAAAAATGTTTAAGTGCATCTGCGTTGGTGCCAGGCGCGTCTTTGATCGCGAGGCACATTTGTATTTGTGCCAGGCGCGTCTACGTTTGAACCCGCGTCTGTGTCAAATGCGGCCGCGTTTATGATGGTCAATCGCGTCTGTGCCAAGAAGGCACGTCTGTGTAGCCCAGGCGTGTATGTGCAGAGCATAGGCACATCTATGTTTGTCAGGCGCGTTTGTGTTTTGCAGGCGCGTCTGTGCAGTCTTTAAGCGCGTTTATGTTAGGAAAGCACGTTTGTGTTCTTAAAAAGTGTGAAGTTGTGTCTTCTAGGTCAAATCAGCAGTTCTGTGATGAACATACGCTGTCGATTGGATAAGCTGCTGAGAGGATACACTCAAGCAGGTCCTCTAGGGAGACTAGGATAGATCAAGGCACTTTGTGATGAACATTGAGTACCAAGATAAAGTACTTTGTGATGAATAGGGAGTACTAAAATATGAGCAACACTTTGTGATGAACAGGGAGTGCAAATGTGAGTAACACTTTGTGATGAACAGGGAGTGTCACACACGTAGTACTTTGTGATGAACAGGGAGTACTACTAGGATAAATAGCAACACTTTGTGATGAACAGTGAGTGTCACTAGGATAGATAGCCAGATGCATTTAGATAAAAAGTAGCATTTTGTGATAAACAGGGAATGCCACTATGACTGACATGAGTGATTTGCTTGACTGCAGGAGTATTTGCCGATGCTGGAGTCACGTTAGAGATTTTTGTCTACTCAGAGGTTGCAACCTGAGCTGACAACCGAGGAGCGAGCTGCCATTGAGGAGATGGGATTGAGACATGTTCTATATGTGCCTGAGTTTCGGGCGAACATGGGACTGTTGACTGCGCTGGTGGAGAGATGGCACTCCGAGACCTGTACTTTTCATTTACCGATGGGTGAGATGACAGTCACCCTTGAGGATGTATATAGGATACTGAGGATACCGATCGATGGGGAGCTGATCCCATATGATCAAGATGGAGACAGGGAGGCCCTAAGACGAGTATTCCAGGACCCAGGACTGGAGATGAGGGTAGGACACGTGGCGTGGGACACCATGACAGCCACAGGGCTAGTGCTGCTAGTAGTGGTAGGAGGAGCGATCAATAGGTTCCTGTGTCCGGATAGGGCTACACGAGGGTTGGTTGTGGGTTGGGGAGGAGCACTGGAGACACTGATGATGCAGTACACCAGATATGCTTGGGGACCATGTGTGTTGGCACACCTCTGTTATGAGCTGCATCAGTTCGTGTACCACGAATCAGTGGGATTGGGCTGCGGGGTGACATTGCTGTAGGTATGGGCCTATGAGCATATGCTGGTTACCCGACTAATACACTTCAAAGGCAGGGGACATGGACGCAGCTTTGTGCACTTATATGATATAATCACGTCGCAGCCACAGATTGGCAGGTTGGAGCACTGGCGACGGGTGATAGACGATATTGATGTGGTCATATGGAGGCCATATCTGGGATGCGAGTAGTGGGAGGATGATGTAGTTGAGCTTCCTTACACCTTCTGGAGCAAGTATTTGATTGGGTGGACGCCCTATGTGCTGGAGAGGCAGCTAGTGGACAGGGTTGGCCGACAGTTTGGCAGGATTCAGAGGATGCCACGAGGCTCAGGCATGTATGCATGGACTGTCAGAGATCAGGCATAGTTTGGGCCCTTGTTGTCATATGATCAGGCAGTTACACAGCTGGTAGAGATGATGCCCCTACCCTGGGACATGTGGCTAGAGATTGAGGATGCTGGCATAGATGCTGAGTACACAGCATACTGGGCAGAGCATCCCTTCCCACGGTTGATGGATCCGAGAGAGCCATTGGATGGAGATGGGGGTGGAGAGAATGATGACGGTGGAGATGATGGGGGTAGAGGCTGACGGAGGAGGGGGGGAGTAGTTGGAGAGAGGAGGGTTGCACCTCAGAGGGAGGGTGGTGAGAAGAGACAGGCTCAGGTGGTGAGGGGTCACGGTGGATTGCCGCTATAGGTGCCAGCAGCACAGGGTCCCAGACAAGTACAGGGATAGGGACAAATACAGGGATAGGTACCAGTATAGGTACAGGTACAGGGGCAGGCACCCGTATAGGGGGAGCCACAGGCAGAGGCGGAGGGGGTTGACCCAGAGGAGGATGAGCTGATAGAGTTGAGGGAGATCTCCCAGGGCCAGGCAGATGAGATCTAGGAGTTGGAGAGGGAGAGGGATCGGCTCAGGAGGAGGCTTAGAGATACTGAGCGGGAGCGTGATCAGGCTATTCAGCATTATACAGAGGCTGAGACAGCGCTGAGGGCGAGGAGACAGGCAGTGGAGGACACAGGGGCAGGATATGCTTATGTCCTACGAGCAAGGGAGGAGATTGCCTACTGGTGAGATCTCTACTATGGTGTAGTGCCAGCAGATCAGCGGGCGAGGAGCTTCCATAGACCGTCACGTACAGTGATAGCTACGGGAGGGAGCCGGAGGAGATAGGCATCGAGTGGTGGGGTTATAGGTCCTCCACCACCACCAGATAGAGGGGATAGGCGGGATGATCCTAGGGCGGGTCCTTTAGGGGCTCAGATTCCGTCGAGGCCAGGCGGCTCCGAGGGAGGGAGTTCATCATAGCCGTAGAGGGCTCCCTATGTATCAGTTTTGTACCATTTTTGCATGATGATGTAGACACCTGTGGGTGCTTTTTTTTAGCCATATGATTTTGACATCAATGTATCACGACACTTTTATGATTATATATATGAGATGATTCATCTTTGCGGCAGCTATATGCATGTGTTCCTATGTGATGAGAGGCTCTTATGTGATGTTTGTTTTATGCTATGGATGCAAATATTTATATGATGTAATGCAGTATTTTTCTTTTATGTTTTTATATGTTATGCCAATGCAAATGTGAATGTATGAAATGCAGATGAATATGATAATGCAAATGTAAATTGTGCTAACAGGTGTTGTGTGCAGGATGTGATGCAATTGTGATATCTATATGTATGTATGAAATGCTTATATGTGGTAATGCAAGTGCAACTACATGAAATGCAAATATTTTTGGTGTGTCATTATACTTAGTCATGTGATAGTAGGCTATGCGGACTCGAGAAGGATGATGGAAGTCAATCAAGAAAGGGGGATGAAAGACAAAATATATGAAAGTGAAAGAGCTTCTTGTGCGTTATCATCATTGAGCTTTATTATGGCAAGTAGGTTATGACAATCAAGGCATATGTTCGACCCAGAAAGTCATTGTACTTGTTTGCATGGAGATAAGACAGTCACAAACAAGGAATGCCCCAGTTCATACTAGACTCACAGTGTCCTCATATCCTTGGACAAGTCAGAGCATTACTAAGAGACAATCCACAGACAGCAAATACAAATAGGTGATGATACCCCATCCTCGCCTTTCTAGTCAAAGACATCCTGGAGATAGAATCTCTAGTCAAAGACATCCTGGAAAAGCTAAAAGACATGTCACCAAAAGATAAAATCAAAAGAAAACCAAGACTTGACACCAACATCCACTGTAGTCCTCAAGTTTAGTGTCTCTTGTCACTTGTATAAGTCTTATTTGATTGTGGTCACAATGTTTACTTTCACAAAAAGGATAGATAGCACTGAACCATAATGTTGTCTGAGTTTGCTAAAAGATTTGATTTGTTGAAGCCCATTGCTGCTACTGTGTCTCATCTGAAACTAACTGAATCCATGAAACTGATACTTTATTACGAAGAAGATGAAACATTATTGCGGATCTGTGATGCAAATGTTGCTTTATTGCGGATTGTGCGCAGATAGACTGAAGGAAGCTGGAAGAAACTGTACTCCTCAAAACATGTGATGTTCTCAGTTCCACACCCATCACTAGACATAGGATTTGCCTTAGCCACAGATAGGATCTGATTTATTATGAATGGAAAGGGGTGAAAAGGGAGGTTTATTATGAATGGCTAACCAATCTTAGGGAGATCAATAACAAGCCATGATGGGAATGGGTAAGTTTATTATGGATGAATTGGTCGTGAGTGTGTGCAAAGTGAAGTGATGAAAGAGAATCTTGAAGGAGGGAGGAGCAATGTCTCTACACATGGCACTCGTAACCTAGTTTTCACTATGGTACTTGCCCAGGGTGCCACCGAAGTGGTTTTCACCATTGGACGAAATTATTTCTCTTTAATTTTTTCAATTTTTCAATGTTTTTTTGTTTCACAAAGCGCCTGTTTGCCAGGTTTTCACCAAGTAATGATTTTTTTATTTGATAATTTTTTTGTATTTTTGAATTTTTTGAATTTTTATTTTATTTTTGAATTAGGATATTCTGAAGAGCTATGTGTAGAACCTGCGAAGGTGCATGCTGTTGATAGGATCCTCCAAAGGTTCACCTTCTATAGTTGAGAGCTGATATGCACCAGATCCATATGCTGCTTTAATAATGTAGGGACCAAGCCAGTTTGGTTCGAACTTGCCCTTCTTCTCTCTGTCTTTTTTATTTTTAGGATTTTCTCTGAGAACTAAGTCCCCTACCTCAAATGTGCGAGGCTTGACCTTATGATTGTAGCTGCGACTCATTCATTGTTGGTAAGCCTTGAGATGACTAAAAGCAGTTTGTCTTTAGGAGGTAAAGTATTGTCACGTAGGTATGTGAAAATGGAACCATATAATTGGGATTCGGGACCAACAACGCATATCATCTCAGTAGGCATGATCTCATATGAGGGGACCAAAAGGTTATCCACCAAGAACTCATAGCGTGTCTCATTTGGAGGTAGATCAATCAGTGAAGCAATTGTAGCCATGGCATCTGCGGCGCGATTCTGCTCTCTTGGTATCTGCTCAAAGTCTATCTTTGTAAAGTGTTGTTTCAGGTCATCCACCATTTGTTTATAAGGCATTAATTTCTCATGTTTTGTTTGGTAATAATCAGTTGCTTGATGGATGACAAGTTGGGAGTCCCCAAAAACACGAAGTTCCTGGATCTTCCATTGAACTGCAATTCGTAATCCTGTTGTTAATGCCTCATATTCCGCTATATTGTTAGTGCAAGTAAATGATAAGCGGTATGACTTTGGTATAGAATCCCCTTGAGGAGTTATAAAGAGGATGCCAGCTCCTGCCCCATGCTGTGTGTATGAGCCATCGAAGTACAGTTGCCATGGCTTGGCATGTGACATTGTCAAAATGGATTCGTCTGGAAATTCTAAACTTAGAGGAACATCATCTATCATGGGAGCATCTGCTAATTGATCTGTGATGGCTTGTCCTTTTATTGCTTTTTTGTCTACATACTTGATGTCGAATTCACTCAGGATCATTACCCATTTGGCCAGTTGCCCAGTAAGTGTTGCCTTATTGAGAAGGTATTTCAATGGGTCTATCCTTGCAACTAACTTAGTCTTATGAGTAAGCATGTAATGTCATAATTTCTGGGAAGCAAAGACCATAGCGAGACATGCATGCTCAATTGGTGTGTAGTTTAGCTCATATCCCACCAATGTGCGACTGATATAATATACTGCTTTTTCCTTGCCCTCAACAATTTGTTGCGCTAAGAGTGCCCCCAATGCTGTTGGAGTAGCTGAAATGTATAATAACAGTGGTTGATCTGGAACTGGTGGCATCAGAACTGGCAGATTTAGAAGATAATCTTTGAGTGTCTGGAAAGCCTGTTGACAGTTATCATCCCATTTGAATTTGATGTTTTTATGTAGTAGGTGCTAAAAAGGATTACACTTATCTGCCAGTTGTGCTATGAATCTTCGGATGGACTGGAGTCTGCCTTGTAAGGATCGAAGTTGACTGATATTTCTTGGTAGTTGCATTTCCAAGATGGCCTTGACTTTTGCTAGATCAGCTTCAATTCCCCTTTTGGATACAATGAATCCTAGGAGCTTCCCGGAGGTTACTTCAAAGATGCATTTCTTGGGGTTTAATCTTACTTTGTATTTTTCCAACCGATCAAAGATGACTGAAGGCATGTCCAAATGTGTATTTCTGTCTATTGATTTGCCCAAGAGGTCATCAACATAGTCTTCCACGGTTACATGCATGAGATCATGAAAGATAATAGTCATGGCCCTTTGATATGTCGCACCTACATTCTTTAGCCAGAAAGACATGACATTCCAGCAGAAAGTTCCCCATGGACAAGTAAATGATGTTTTATGTTGATCCTCGGGTGCGATTCTTATTTGATTATAACCAGAGAATCCATCCATCAATGATAACATTTCATGGCCTGTTGTGAGATCAACAATCAAGTCAATATTTGGTAATGGGAAGTCATCCTTTGGACAAGCTTTGTTGATGTCTCTGAAATCTATGCAAATTCTGATGCTGTGATTTGGTTTACTAATAGGTACTAAGTTGGAGATCCATTCAGGATAATCGATTGGGCGTATGAATCCAACATCCAATAACTTCTCAAGTTCTGCTTTGACTAGTAATGCTACTTGTGGATGCATTTTTCTTAATTTCTATTTTACTAGTTTTGCCCCCAGTTTAACTGTCAAATGATGCATTACCAAATCTAGATCTAATCCAAGCATATCTGCGTATGACCAGGCAAAGTTGATTTGTCGTTCTTTGAAGAAACTTACGAATTTTGACCTTTCGGACTCTGTCAGTGATTGAGCTAGGAATATGTTGTGTGGAACCTCTTCTATACCAATGTTTGTTTTGATAGTCTCCTCTACCAACATGGATGACTTTTCCTCATATGATGCTGGGAGAATGTCAAGCCTTCCATCTTTGGGTGCCTTGGAGAGGTTTTTGCCCTCAGATACGTCCTTTCTTTTTACTTTTTTGGGGTCAGACAGCGCCATAGTGTGGTTTTTGCCATAAGACCCTTGATTTGTTCTTATTTTCACATTTTTGCGACTGGAAGGTCCGACACCCTCACCAAAATATGCCATGCTATTGAGTTCTATAGTGTATCCCACTTTATGATCTCCAGGGGGAAGATCATCCTGTATGCCCAGATAGTCAATAAAAGCTTCATCATTTTGGAATGTGTCAAACTATGTAGGTCCTTCATGATCCCAGTCAATGAGTTGGTGGTGAACAAGGGGAAGTCCTTCAATGTCTTCGAAGTTAGCAGGGCTAAGAGTGAGGATGCAGTTATATTTGGGTATGTCAAGGTAATTATCGAGGTCA
The DNA here is from genome assembly GCF_030272615.1 of Cryptomeria japonica. Taxonomy (NCBI): domain Eukaryota; kingdom Viridiplantae; phylum Streptophyta; class Pinopsida; order Cupressales; family Cupressaceae; genus Cryptomeria; species Cryptomeria japonica. Next base: position 833,309,217 of record NC_081411.1, read on the forward strand.
TCAATGGCACTCTCCTCATCAGTCTCAATCACGAGCGAATACAAATTATCATCACTAGTAGTGTATTCTGGGACAAGTGTTCTCATCCTATGTGATTTCAACCTAGAACCTTGAGACAAGGATTGTGTGGACTCCTCATGGGTTGTTTCTTGACCAACTCTGAACTTGCTATAAAATTCCTCTTCTTCTGTGGGTTCATCTGGCTCTCTGAATATCTCGGTGAGCTCGTAGTCACTGGAAGACTTGTCTAAACCTCATTCCCATTCGTTAGAATCTGTGGAATAGCGATCCTCTTGTTGCATTTTGGCAGCTTTGATTTGCAAGGCTTCTTCTGTCCTTTGGGGGTGGACCTTAGGAGTTAAGAAACCAAGTCCTTTCAAGCGTTCCTTCTTGAAAGTCAATTCAGGTTGTAAAGGTTCAATGATGCCTTCCTTTCATAACCCCAGAGGGCTTTTTCCATCATACCCGAATTTTTGTAGAATTTTGAAGCCTTTGCCATATTTCTCACATGGTAGATTGATGTGATCTTGTGTTTCCTCTTCATTGTCTCTAAAAAGCATTTGGTATAAATCTTCCTCTTCTAGTTCACCCCATCTTTGAAAGGTAGTAGGGTCCCATTTGAGCATCATGATGGAGATTTGCTTGTTAGGATGTGGTCTTCCATATTCTTTTGGGGAACTCATGACTTGTCGTAAGTACATGGTCTGATTTAAAGTATATTCCCCCATGCCCTTGTCTTGAAACTTGCCTTTAAGCTCACCTTGTTTTGATGTTGAAGGTTTTAATGACTCAGGATCAATGTATGCTGAGGAAGGAACATCCTCACGATTACTGGGAATGATGGTCTCAGTCTTTGATTTTAGGTTATTGCAGTATATGAATGGATTTGGATCACCATTAATTGTTACTTCCACGCCATTATGAGGAAACTTAATGCATTGGTGATATGTGGATGGGACTGCCCTCATTTCATGGATCCAAAGGCGTCCTAGCAATATGTTATAAGTGAGATTTAAATCCAGGAATTGACAAACCACATCTGTTGTAACCGGCCCAACTCTGAGAGGTAAGGTGACTGTGCCCTTGGATGAACGCTCTTCATCATCATATGCCTTAATGGTGATTTGATTTGTAGAATTCACAGCTTTATCAGAATATCCCAATTGTGTAATAGTGTTTAATGTGAAAATGTTTAGACCTGCTCCTCCATCTATCATGACTCTTTTTATTCGATGTTTGTGTATGAAGGCTTCAATGTGTAATGGTGCACTATGTGGCTGACTTACAGAGGCGTCATCAGCTTCTGTGAAGGTAAGGGAGTGTGGAATGGAAAGGTATCCCACCATGGCTTGAAACTGGTCCACGTTTAGATTAGTAGGAATGACAGTGTCTCTCAAGATTTTGTCAAGAATGGCTTTATGTGTGGGAGATATGCGTAAGATCTCAAGGATGGAGATGAGCGCGAGTGTCTTCCCTAATTGTTCTACAAGGTCATACTCAGGTTTGGTTGATGAAGAAGCGGTGTTCTTGGCTGGAGCACCTTGCAAAGTGATTTTACCTCAATGAGTTGTGACATTACATTCAGAGGTAGGTTCAGAAGAAGATCCAACACCTTTTAGGACAATCCTGGGTCTCCGAGTAGAATTCTCAGACGCTTTGTCCTTGATGATAATGGTAGAGACATAATTGTTCATCGAGATGTGATTGATGGTTGAATCATAGTTGTAGGATGCTCTGGTATAGTTGGTTTGATCCTCTGTGGCTTTAGCTTTTCCCTTGTCATGTTTTTGGAATGGTTCCTTAAACATCTCATGTTCTTGATTAGACGAATATCCCTCAATCTCAATGTCACCTCTATCAATGAGATCTTGTATGATGTTCCTTAGTCGATGACAATTTCCTGTCTTATGACCCTTGCTCTTATGAAATTCACAATACTCATCATCATTCCACCAATTTGGTTTAACCTTTGGTTCATATGGAGGAAAATCTGGAACTGTGATTACCTTGTTTGCCACAAGCTTCTTGAAAACTGACTCAAGTGGTTCTCCCAATGCAGTGTACTTCCTTCGTGATCTGGAAGTTGTTTGAGTATTCACTTGATTGTTTGTAGAACTTGATCCCAAAAAAATGAATTTGGGTCGCATTGTGTTGGCATCAACAACACCATCATTGACTGTGTTCTTGTTTTTATTCCAGAATCTTGGCTTGTCTTTTCCTTTAAAGTCATCTTTGTTTTCCTTGAATATCTTGATGACTCCTTGTTCAATTAGGACCTTTTCTATCACTAAGCCTTTTTCAATAATGTCCTTGAAGGTGGAAAAACAAGATTTTCTTAGATCATAGCCAATGTCTTTGTTAACATTCTGGGTGAACATTTCTACCATTTATTTTTGTGGAATTTCACAAGAGCATCTGCTGGCTAGATTTCTCCATCTTTGTAAAAATGATGAAAAAGACTCTCCATCTTTTTGCTTGGTGTTGCACAAAGTAGTGATTGATATGTCTGTCTCTATGTTGTAGGAGAAATGTTGAATAAATGCCTCTACTAAGTCACCCCATGACTTAATACCAGGTGGAAGTTGGGAGAACCATTCCATAGCTTGATCACCTAAGCTCTATGGGAATAATCTCATCAAATATGTCTCTTCTGCTGCTACCTCAATGCAAGTTGTGAAAAACTATCTTATGTGTGCCTTAGGATCCCCTTTGCCTCTGTGCTTATCAAACTTAGGCATCGCAAAATGTGTAGGAAATGGAGGCATTGGAATGCTTTTGTCAAATGGATAGGGACATATGTCTCTCATTGTGTATGTTGGCTTTGGTGTATTTATGTCCTCCATTTTCTTTTGTAAGTCCCTGATTTGTTGCTCCAAATTGCTCTTAGGTGGAGATCGACTTCTTGGACCATACCCTATGCTTGAGGCACCAATTGGAGGAGGAGCATGTTGCATATATGGATGATATTGATCATACACATGTTCATATGGAGGAGGTCTATAATAATGTTGTGTATATGGACCACCTGTTATAGATTCATGTTGAGGAACACCATATCTATTTTGTGCATGTATACCATACTCTACAGGCATGCCATTTTCTAATGTGTTGCCCCCAAATTTGACACGGGGTTTCCTTGTGTCCAAATTTTGAGCATGCCTTTGAATATCCAATTGCTTTGGTGATTGATCCTTAGCGTTGATATGTGATTGAGCATATTTCTCTGCATAAGACTTCCATAATGGTCTGCGAAGGTGGGTATCATATGCTTGACCATGTGTATGTGGGACCTTTGGTTTTTGAAGCAAAGCTGATGGTGATTCAGGTACCATATGTGGTCCTCTATTTCCTAGACTATTAGGTCTCCTTTGATCCATGTTGGAGTGAGTTTATTGCAAAGGTCGATTTTCCATTATTTGAGACATGTCAAAATCATGAGGTATCTTGGCTCCACTTTGTGCCATCATTTGTAAGAAATATTGTCTATCCCTCCTCATTATTTCCTCAACCAATCGATTGAAATGGGGATTCATAATGGATTCTTCCACATCTGCTGAATGTACTGAAAAGTTGTCCATATTGTCATTATGTGTAGCATTGTTGTTTGTAGTGTCCATGTTCTCAACATTTGGAATGTTTCTATAGGCATCCATGTCAGGTAATGTAGTATGATCAGAATTGAAAAAGATATCATTGTCATACTCATAAGAACTCATGTTTGCGGAATCTTGAGCCTCTTTAGTTTCTCTCCTAGATTTTTGAAGATGGGTTTCAACCATGAACTAGGTATTGACCGAGATGTGTGAGACTAGATGAAAATGGAAAAAGTATGGAAGAGCAAGAGTTGGATGGAATGTAAATGAATCTGAAGTGTACTTGCAATGTCCAAAGTGTAAGACCAAGTATGTATGTAGTAGAGTAGGAGTGACTTCCAAAGAGAGGATAGTTTCTCTTGATGAGGTAAGTTGAACTTGACTCTAAGTAAGACCAAATGAGACCAAAGGTGATAGACCTTGATGAGGGACCACTTAGCAAAATGTTGTTGTATGTAGTGTGTTGACAAAGTATGATGAGGACAAGCAAGTGACCTTTTGACTAAAGTTTAGACAAATGTGAATGTAATGTAAGGTGTGAAACAATGATGGACTTTGTGAGACCCAAAGACAGGTTGAATGCTAGATGAAATCCTGGAGAAATGACCTAGGAAGCTCAAGAATTCTGAAACTGACTATGTTTGTTTGCTGGACTGTAACAGTTTTTCAATTCTGAACATAGACGCGCCTGTATACTTCACAGATGCGGTTTCCTAACACAGACGCGACTCTGTTTAACACAAACACGTTTCTGAGATTTTTTTTGTAAAGTGTAATGTTGATTCTGTAAACACAGACGCGTTTCTGCCCTTCACAGACGTGGTTATACCACACAGACGCTATTATGTCCAACACAGATGCGTTTCTATAAAATTTGTACAATTTTTTCCAATCTGTGAAGTCATTTTGTTGTGACCAAATCTAACTGTTTAACTGTTTTTTCGTGAAAAGAGGACACAGTGTTGATGAGGACTCAATGTTTGATAGTGTCTAGACTCAAAATGACTCCAAGAAAAGTGTGTTGTTTGATGTAAAAATGTTTTGCATACACTTGAAGACACAAAAGACACAATGTTTTGTTGTTTGGTCTTGAATGTTTTGAATGTTTAAAATAAGTCAAGCACAATTCTTATGGCTGGCCAAGACAATAGTTGTTGATCCCACATGGGGTTTTACCCCCGAGGCTACACTATTCAGAGCGGATACTTAGATGCTTGACCTCACTAGCTCCACCCTCGGCACTCACTTCTCGAGTCAGCCAAGCATCAGTCCCCACGAAAACTCCCCATGGCGAACTTTGTATCTCTACTAAGAACTGTATGTATGTGGGCCGCTACCAGACGTCCGACCTCTTGCCCCAACAACTAGAAGGATTTGGGTTTCTAAAACAAAAAGGTGCTAGTAAGGGCATCTGCTTGTGTGGCCATACATGAGGCACTTTCAGCTCTGTAAATACAGAAGGCTCCCAGTCTGTAGGGGTTACACCCTACAAATGATCAAATAAATTTGATCAAACGGGTTTATGGGGAGACATAGTGTCGGTATGAACTAATCAGCACACGTTATTCATTGTTTTCACCATGAATACATTTGTTTATAGTGGTTCGGAAGAGGTGGGTTTTCCTCGCTACCACTTGGGTCGTTCTCTTCTCACTAGTAGTCCTAATGACCACACAGGAAGACAAGCCCTCTAAAGATTAAACAAAAAGAGCCTATTGCTCAAGACACAAAAGACAATGATTCAATTTTAGTGCACCAATTGAAGTGTTTGCTAGTCTATGAAAACAAGGCATACAATAAAAATCCAAAAACCCTTGCCAAGGACCTGCAACAAAGAGTTGTTAGTAGTTTGGATTGTTTCAAATGATCACCCCTTCCTGCAAGCACACAAGTTAGGTAAATTTTAAACCCAAAAGACTTTGTGAAAATAGGGGCCTTCAACCAAACGATTTAGCTTTCAAGACAAGCTGCACCAATTTCGTTAGCTAGATCTGAAAATGTTAGCTCAAAATAAACCAGATCTGAAACCCTAAATGCAAAATCCGAAAACTGAATCAATAAAAACTCAAAATTTGAAACTGGTGAACACAGACGTGATTACCCTCAACACAGACATGACTTTGTGACACAAACGCGGTTCTGTGAGACACAGACGCGACTACAGAATGCAGACGCATCTTATGGACACAAACGCGGCTAAAAACATCGCAGACGCGACTTTATAACATAGATGCGCTTTCCTAGAACCTGCAAAATAAAATATTGCCGATAACACAAACGCAACTCCAGGTGTCGCAGATGTGCCAGAAAATCAAAAACGCGATCCAAAAGTACGCAGACTCAGAAATATCAAAATGCTACCGAAAACGTCAGATCTGCAACTTCAAAATACAAAATCTGCAACAAGGAAGTTAAATGCAAAAGGGACAAGAGTCCCACCGGGCATGCCAAAATGTATATGGTGAAAATGGATAACAATAATAACGATATTGAAAGGTTAAATGAATTCAACCACAAAACCCTAGCCTAACAACAAAAAAGATCCACCATAACATATGAAGATTACCTAAGATAATGCAAATCAAATGAAATCACAAAGATTATACCATCACATGTCCAATAGGGTTTGGATCTCCATTCTTCCTATCTCCATTGATCTTGCTTGATATATTTGCTCTCAGATTTTATGTGCACAAGAGCTCAACAAAGAACAGAATGTGGTTGCGAGTAGGATCGTAGTGTAGTCAAGTGCATAAAAGATGATTAGAATGCATAGAACAATTAGGGTTTGATAATGAAGGAAGCATCTCCTTATATAGAAGACACTATATGAAATGGAGGGATAAGATTGAGAGGTGTAAAAGGAGGTTGGCTATGATTAGAGGGTAGGTAAAAGAAATAACAAAATAATGAAAGGGGTAGGTAGTGTATAAATTAAGAGATGAATGACATGTGTCATGGGTAGAAAAGGTTAATGAATTAATTAAATAAATAAATATTTATTTAATTAATAGAAGAAGTGGGATCAATTAAATAAATAAGATATTTATTTAATTTAGGAAAAGGATAATTTAAATAAATAAATGTATTTATTTAAATGAGAAATAAGGCTAGAAGAGGATAAATGAATTAATTAAATAAATAAAGATCTATTTAATTAATAGAAGAATTAGGCTAAAGTAATTAAATAAATAAAATATTTATTTAATTAGACATGACAATTTTAGGTGTCTACAGGAGGATGTATCTGTAGTTACACTCAGAAAGGGTCATGTTACACTTTGAACAATACCAAGTTCCTTCTTTTGTCTCATCTAATCGTTTCTTACATGGTTTTCCATTTACTTGGGTGGGACATGTTGGATAGAAATTATGTCATTCCCTTTACAATGTAATGGAAGGGTTGCATTGAATTTGATGCATGTGCCTGGATTTCACTAATCGTCATTCTTTGAGGGGTGGGAGTAGGTGCAACAAGATGATGCACAATTTCTTGTCTAATGTCAACATTCTGGTTGAACCAATCTTTCAGCTGGGCCAATTCCTCTATAGGAGGGTCTATGGGGAGGCTTGTATTAAATGTTGTACCTATTATCTTTCCATTGAATTCATACACATGACCACTCTTGATATCAAGAGTAGTTGTTTCTTGTAAATAATGCCTTCGTTGGAGTTCAGTACCTTCCTTTTCTTCCATTGCACCCCATAGTGTAACATCGATGGTTGTTTGAGTCATGTCGACTAGCTTAATGGTATGCCTAGGAACCTCTATAGCATCTCTTCTATGTATCATTGATCTTGGATCAACACTAATGACAATTCCAATGACTTCAATGGTTGAGTTGTTATTTTTGGTAGCCACTTGATCAAGAGTTGTCAAAATGTATCTGTGCTTGGGTATGGAAGAGTCATCATTGTAGGCAGTAACCTTTGAATCATCTACCAAGGTTATTTCTAGTCCACTATTGAGTTTGTTGTAAATTTTATTGGTTGGCTTTATTACTCCCCCAGATAATGTGTATGTCACTCCAACTTGGATGTTATCATAATAGGTTTTTGCTAGTTCTTTGAAACACGTAACACATGTTTCAATACCTCCGTTGTTTATGACGTCAAAGCTAAAAACATGGCCGCTTGCTTTTTTTGTATTATAGTGGTAGATGTTCTTCTTCACTAGGACACAACCCTTGATGGTCCACCTTGGCTAGTAGGGATTCAAATTTTTAATAGGAGTTATTGTCATAGGTGTGATGCCCAGGTTTTCAGGTGGCTTGACCCCAAACAATGCTTTTTGTCACCCAAAACCCTTACTTTTTGTGGATGTGCTTGGCTCTATACTTGCATTCCATATAGGAGGCATAGTTTGTTCTACCTGGTCTTCCTATTTTACAGAAAGGAAGATCAGTTCTCCAAGTATAGCATGTGTTGTACATACAATTTCTAGGTCCAGAATAACGATCCACCTACACAATTAAACAATCAAAACCGAAATATTATAAGCATTACACTGTGTAAAATGTAAAGTTTCTATGAACTTTGTTGGAATAATAGTAGGCTTATTGACTCATCGAGAACCATGCCAATTCGGGAAGATGTATTTTGTTAGTTTTAGTATGGAGCCAACTATTAGCTGTTTAGAATCTCTATCATTGTTATATTTTTTTGGCAAGGATACCTTTTGTTTGTGTATGCCATCAGAAAGATCAACTCTATAATGATTGCAATGCTCAGGTCCATCCCCAAAGTTAGATATAGTAGATATTTGGAGACATGGAGCCACATGCATAGACCTATCGTACATAAGTTGGGTTGCATTTTTAGTTAGTATGTCCATTAGACAAGGGATTAGGATGTTGCCTACAAAACCAAGAGAAAACTACTTCATTTATACTATACGGCTCTTCAACAACATGTTGGATTCATTAATGACAACGCACATAATATACAATGTGTATGTATCAAGCCTTCAATAACAACATTATACATGACTTAGTAGAAGCAGCAAGAGTGATAATAACATGTAATGAGATTCTAAAGAGATCAATAGTGTCGACATTATATACTCAGATTGTGTGGAGGACAAGGAGGGTTGGGTGTGCTAGAATAATATGCAATTGTGGAGATGTGTTCATGACATGCAACTATGATCCTTGGGGAAATTATATTGGGTAGGAACCTTATTGAGGATGTAATTTGTTGTTATATATTGTGATTTTTATTTTTAAAAATTGATGTATATGTTGTGTGATCTCTTCTTCACAGTTTCAAGTAGGAATTTATACAAAAGCGATGTTAAAAATAGTTTAGGAATGCCTAATGCCTTGTAATGTTGATGGTGGGTACCCATGTATGCTACTGCTCCATTTGCTTTGAAATGTTTGTACTATATAACATGTACATTACTCTGTAATGCATCCTTGAAATAGGAAAATATACTATGGTAGAAGACAAAGAGGATTTTATACTTGTCAATCCCTATAATAAGGGCAGAGGATAGAAGAGTTCACTAAAACATAGGAATATTTTTAAATTGAATGTAGTAATCCATAGTTGAGCAACAATTATGGTTGAAGTATATGAATTCGGAATTCCTATAATGTTCAAGCATTCTGTCAAATAGTTTCAGCATGGTCAAAATTAAATAGCCATTAAATGAGTTCATATGTTTTATCATTTTGTCAACAATTTCAGCATGGCCAACATAAATCGGTAGGAGATGAAGTAACCTTCTTAAGGGCACCAATAATCCTATGTATTTTTTGTAGTGGTTGTAGTGGCCAGTTGATTTATATGTTATGCCTTTGTTTCTAAATGTTTGTAAGTCACCCCTAACCTCTTGGTATAATAATACAGTATGTATTTTGAATCATGATCATGGGGTTTATCCATTGTCTGTGTCATATTGCAGTTTACAACTTTCATGATAAAATTCACTATGTAAATTATGCTTCCTCGCTACACTGTCATAGTTACAAATATTAGTCATAATTCTCGTCATGGGCTTGGTAACAGTAGTACACCAAGCTCTACTATAATGGTCTATTATTTTACCCCTATATAACCCAACGTACTATATAATGTACTAAAGTTATAGAGATCATAAAGACATAATCCCTAGTTCTGTCATACATGTTCTCTACATAATTTATTATCTTCAATCCATTGGTTACAAGATCATAAAATGCACACAACTTTTGAATGACACATTTCATTATAAGTAGCAACAAACAACAAATTTGTAACACATCCAACAATGAGCAATATTTGTAAAATATATATTACATGGCTCAATGAGTACATCAAGGGTATAATATGTTCAAAGAGGGTCTAATTTGTATGTTAAGAGCATAATATGTCAATTTTAATTACACAATATGTACATTGGGAAAACATTATATCCAATTCCAATATCATCGAGCAAAATGCTCAACTTCAATATGTTCGTGACATTCTAAAAACCAAGCGTGGATCCAATGGCTTTCTAAGTGCATCTCTTGTATAAGTTTAGTTTATCTAGGGATACCAAACATTGTTGAGGAAACTTAAAAAGGACAGTTTCACATCCATGGAATGATGCACACCATGGAGCTCTCAATATCGCAATTCTTGGAGTACATTGTAATACTATTGTAGGACATTGCATGTAGCATCATACGTGTGCATGGTTTCTTGGAACACCTCAATCTCATGGGTCTGCACGTGATCTACATTTGCACATGATTGCTTCAAATCTTCGACAAGCTTGTGACAGTGTTGTAACACATTCATTGACATTACTTCAATTTCAGTTTGGCGATATCTAGGCCAATGGACGGAGGTGGAACCCATTTCAGATACCTCTTCATTGTTTATTGGTGCAGGCACTGAGTTTGGTGATGGATGCATATTTGACACACCGCCAAATATGCCAAAAATATCTCTAGGTCTATCACAATTGTCCATATCCTATTGGTACGAGGTAATGAGAAAGTAAGTCAACATAAGGCCCAAGACAAATCAGTGAACTTTATTTCTGTAAAATATCTGATTTCTATGGTAGGTCTTAAATTTGTTTGATCTATGTGTCTGTTGTAGAGGAAGTGAATCCTAAACAACAAAGACAATGAATTCTATAAAAAGTGATCATTTAATTCCACAGTAGGAGGCCAAAATACAAACAATACTTTAGGTCCCAGTCCTCAAGCTTAGTAGTGAGCAATGATGACAAAATCAACATAGAACAATAAATAGTAAGAAGCATTGAACAAGTGTCACATGTTTCACTTGAGAGTAGCAATTTATTTATATTGTTGTTCTAATATGATCGTTGATGACACAGTTCACTAGCACTCTTTGGCTAGCACAATGTGGAGCCTCCTCTTGCGCAAGATACAATGAGAAATTTGTGTTATAAAGAAAAAAATTACATCTAACAAGTGAAACATGTGCACTTGTTCATGGGTTTTCTTCTACTTTGACTGTCACTTATTTTTCACCATTAATTTAATTCACCAAAAATACATTTGTTGATTGGTGCACTACACTTGCAGCTTCCTTAAAAATTGATGAAATGTAACCAGATGAAGTATCATGGATATTACAATACCTATGTGGGGACAAATTCTACCAGCCCTACTATTCTAAGGTAGTTATCTTGATCCATTGTTTAAGAGCATAGTAAGTGTGAACTATAACATATTGGATCTGATTTCTAGCAAAAAAGTCTGATTTTGTCCAATGGATATCAGATTTAGGCAAGGTGATTGATGAAGTGAATCCTAAACAACAAAGACAAAAAAATTCATAAAAAATGATCATTAAATTCCACAGGAGGGGGCCAAAATCAGAACAATACTTGAAGTCCCAGTCCTCAAGATTAGTAGTGAACAATGATGACGAAATAAACATAGAACAATGAATAGTAAGAAGAATTTTAAGAGCATCCTATAAGGCTCCATGGATCTGATTTCTAGCAAAGAAGTGTGATTCTTTTGTCAAATGAGCATTCAGTGCAGGACTATTTTTTGGGTTGTTTTATTGAGCATTCAGTTGTCACTCTTTTTAAGGGTTGTATTATTGAGTTCCAAAGCTAAATTTTGGGGATCTCTATTGAGTGGATGGTTATTCTTGAGGATCCATTTGTCCAGTCATGGTGGAAGCGAAGTCCTTGAGTGGAAAAGGGTGTTCGTGGCATTTTCTTGCTATCTTCTTTGCAGTGTTCAATACCTCTATTCTACTCAATAATGTATACAGTCAATGTATTAATATCAAATGCATATTAGTACCTAATCATACCAAAGGTGTACAAGAAATTGTGGAGAGTGCAAGGTACATGTCTTAAGCAATTTAGGAACTGCTTATACCATGCAGTCATCTATCTTGTGGAGCTGAATAATGTCATAGGTTTCAGTCCATAACTTGCAAAGGCCAGCCCATGATCAATATCCTCTATCACGTTAGAACCCGACGAAAATCTCAAGGCTTAAATGATGATCCCAAAAATTGAAGTTCCAAATTTTGATGTATGTTGAATTTTTTTCCATAAAGTATAGATGCATAAAATAGACATGTATTTTCGAATGCACCACATTTCTAATATGGAAAAAGTTCAGTTTCCTTTGCTTGATCTTGAAGGGAATGCCTACAAATGGTGACATCACTATGACTTGGATGTGCAGGATGGTGAATGTAATAAATTATTCAAGGGACAAGAAATCACATAGTTGATTATTGATGTTCTTAGCAAAAAGACCGTGGATGAAGAGTTTTTGGAACTTTGGAATCTATGTCATGGACAAAGGAGCCTATGGATGAATATTGTATAAAGTTTTGAAGAGTGTGCATGCAAATCTAAGGTATGTCCACCACATGTCTAGTTTCCTTATTTGTTGATAGACTACAAGAGGAATTGAAAGGTCATGTAAACCTTGAGACACAATAAATTTGATGAAGCCATCTCACAAGCAAGGTCTTATGAAAAAATATTGAAAGATGGAGCAAAAGGAAGGTCCCCCTTACTGCTCCAGTGAGACAACATAATCTTCTCAAGTTAGTCACTTAAAATGAGTTTAAGCATTCTACAAATAGTAGCTTCAATCTAAATAAGGATGCTCAAGAAAAGCTGCATAACCAGGGATGTTGCTACCTAGATAAGGAGCCATGGTCCCTTGATTTTAAATGTTCCAATAAAAGGTTGAATTTAGTTAATTAAAGTGGTTGGTGAATCTCCAGTCTCTTCAAATGAGGAAGAATCAATGGGACCTGATATCCCCTTGTTAGGAGATGTATCTGAAAGGGACAATTGTGAGCAGCTCACTGTGTTGTTAGCAACCATAGAGGTGTAGTTGTTCGCACTACATTAGGAGTGGAGGGATTTCTCAAAGGAAGAAAATTTGTTCTAATTGACTCTAGAAGTACTTTATAACTTCTTGGATTTAAAATTATACATTTCCCTGGGTTTATAAAGTATATAGTGTCCTCCCTTTGATATTCATATTGTTGGTGGGTCCGACCTTCACCATTATACATGCATTAAAGGACACATCTTATGCATGGGGACTTATCTAGTGAAATATAATTTTTATATTGTCAAATTTAAAATAATAATAACAGTTTGAGATATTTCCTCTTCCAACATGATCTTAATGAACAACAAGCAAAATGAGTAAGAAAGCTTCAAGCATACAATTTTGATATTTAGTATTAAAAGAATGTCGTTGATGCCCTTTCATGAATTCCAAGCCTTAATGTTATCTCCAATTTTACGTGATTGACATTATGAGATTGAAGCAGGGTATGCAAAGGATTATGGAAGAGGAGTTTATGATTCGGTGAATGTATTGTTAGTAACAAGGAGTGAATTGTTCATGGTCACTGCCTACTCTAAGCCCCATACAGTCTTTCCTTCCCGACATTAGAAAGATATACAAAGTAGACAGTATCAGATTAAATGCTCCTTAGAGCTCTTTTTATTAGTTCTATTGTTGAAGGAGAGAGAAAAAGGTGTATGTATCACTTGTAGCTAGTTTTCCCCACACTAGAGTTTCCTCTTTAAAAATATTCTTTATTCTGTTAGATGGTTAAGTTATATCTAGTTGTTTATGATTTACATGTGATGTACACTCTAAACCAGTACAATTTGATGGAATTCAAGGTAGTAGCAGCCTGTGTAAAATGAATCTATAGTGTAGATTGGTTATGAAAGAGTATGGCACTCAGACATGTGGACCGAGGCAAGTATATGGAGAGAGAGGATAACATTGAATGAATCCTATGAAGGCACCCATTGATGATAATGGAACATCAATGACAAGAAAGATTCGTAACCACCCATAGAAAGATCACAAGACAGTAAAAGCATTGTATATTAATAGAATAAATATCGTTGAACCATGGAAGACAAAGATCCATGAATGATGAAGAAGCAATAGCGACTGATTAAGTCATGTTCACCGATAAATTTCCATTCAAAACTCTTATCTAAAAAATTAAAAAATAGAACCCTAATCTTTTTCCACTCTATCTGGAAAAAACATCAAAATTAAAAAATAGAGAGTCATAAAAAACAAATGATAATGAAACAAGGCAAATTTCAGTTATCTTGGAAATTAAAGTAAGAATCTTTGTACGTGGGATTAGGAACCTAGAGGAGTCTGATATGGGTTTCGTGTTCTATCCCATTCTCTACATGGTGTTAATGTTTGGTATTGTCTGTATAGAAACCTGTAAAATTATACCCAAAGAATTCTAATCACATGGCAAGTTGAAGAAGCCATAGCCAAATAAATTGAAACCAAACTGAAGGAGCAAACAAATTAACAGCGAGTCAAACAAATTAAAAGTGGACCTCGAGCAACTGGGAATTGTTTTTTCTTGTTCTTTATCTTGTCTTTGTCACTTCCTTTTCGAATATAATAGCCAAATATCTGGTGGTCCTGAATGAATTCATAGACCGAGACAAAAGAAACACATAATTTTATTGTGGTTTGGTAGATTGCCTACATCCACACTCAAAGCAAGGGAACCTATTTTATTATGACCGAATTTTGGTTTTACATACACAACAGCAGAAATAGCTTCTTTAGAACACACTTAAATGATATACGAACAACTCTTTAAAGAGCTTCACAGGAGAAGTTGAAAGGTCAAGAAATTTTCATGGCAAAGGGGAAGGAGTCCATTGGAATTCACTTCCAAAAACCTCCCACTTGAAGGCCAATGAACTGCTTCAACAAGTAGATCCCCCCACTTAGTCCTGCTATCATATGTTAGAAAGGCCAAGAGAAGCTAGGCAAAACTTGAACTTATCCTATTTAACAACTTTGGTGAGCACATCAGCTGGGTTCTCCTAAGTGTGAATTTTGTCTACATGACACTTTCCCTCTTGGACCATGTAACGAACATAATGACTATGTACATCGACATGTTTTGAACGAGGCTAAGATGTATAATGCTTAGTCATAAAGATGGCACTATGATTATCACAGAACAAGGCAAAATCTGATTGCTTCCAACCCAATTCGCTGAACAAGAGTTGCAACCATACCATCTCCTTGGCTCCCTCAGAGAGAGCTATGTATTCAGCCTCTACAGATGATTGAGCAACTGTATGTTTCAATTTAGAAGCCCAACCGATTGCTGCCCAAACAAATGTGAAAGCTCATCCCAAAACATAAACAAAAATCTGAAGTACCCTTGAGATACCATAAAATATACTTGATTGCCTCCCAATGTGGTTTTCCCGGATTAGACATAAATCTGCTCACCACTCCCACAACATGAGCAATATCCGGACGAGTAGATACCATAGTGTATATAAAACTCCCAACTGTAGATTTGTGTGGGATATAGTCCATAGACCCCTTATATTCTTGTGTTTTTGGACACAATTGAGAAGACAACAGAATATGAGAGGCTAAGGGGACACATATAGACTTAGCACCCGCCATACCAAATCTGTCCACTACCTTTTCAATGTAGTCTTTTTGAGATAACTTGAGTTCTCTCTTTTTCCTATCCCGAATAATGGTCATCCCAAGGATTTTCTTCGCTACCCCTAAATCTTTCATGGCAAACTGATTAGCTAAGTGAGATTTAAGCTCACGAACAATTTTCATGCTTGTGTCGGCCACTAGTATATCATCCACATAAAGGAGAAGTATAACAAATTCACCGTTGGGAAGCTTTTTAAAATAGATACAAGGATCAGACTCACAACAAGTAAACTTGTGATCAGTCATAAACTTATCAAATTTGAGATACCACTGTCTTAGGGCTTGTTTAAGCCCATACAAGCTCCGTTTCAATCTGCAATAAAGATGGTCCTGTCCCTTTTTGATAAATCCTTCAGGTTGATGCATAAACAATTCCTCATTAAGGTCACCATGGAGAAATGTCTTCACATCCAATTGTTCAAGCTCAAGATCCCATGTCGCAACCAATCCCAATACGGCTCTGATGGTAGTCAATTTTACTACTGGCAAAATTTTTTATTTAAAATTGAGGTCTTGCTTCTGAGTGTACCCCTTTACGAACAGTTTGGCATGAAAGCATTGCCAACCACCATCTTCATCCTTTAATTTGTAGACCCACTTATTCCATCATGCCTTCCTCTTAGACAAAAGAGGCACCGGATCCCATGTTTGATTTCTTAGTAATGCATCCATTTCTTCACACATTGCACGTTGCCATTTGTCACAATTTACATCCTTCATAAAGGCTTTGTAATTTGCAGGCTATGTATCTTCAGAGAGAAATAAAGTGGGCTCTACCTCTTCAGCAAAGAGGAGCTCATAATTTGAAAATTTGGAAGGAATTCATCTCTGTCTTGTAGATGTTCGTAATTTGTTTTGGTCATCCAATTCTCCAACATGTTCTCTATGCTGATCCTATGAATTAATAATTTTTTTCTCTATATTTATCATGTCCACCGCTTGTAGTGCAGGATTCCTTGAAACCTGACCATCCATTGGTTGGTTAAAAACATCAAATTGCCCTTCGGTTGTTTGTATCAAACCTAGCAAAATCAACTTTGATTGCCCACATAGTGAGCCTGGTGGAACTAATGTTACCGCTGATTGTGGTAAAGAAGCAGAGCCTAATTGAGTTGGCGAAGTCATACATGAAATGTGAAAAGTGGTACTTGTGTTGGTATTAGTGGGAACAGGCGATGGGTTCCTTGCTCGTCTGCCACTATTAACAGACATGTTGATAAGAGAGTGTTGTCAGTCAACAATATGAGTAGGTTCATGGAGAGTAGTTTGCTGGCGGCAGGGGTTAAGAAGCATATTGTCATTTTCTAACATGCTATAATTGCTAATGAGTGAATTATCCCTATCTAACACACCGTCCTAGGCAACAGAGGAGAGCGTGAAACTGTGGGTGATGTCTTCATAAGAGTTAATAGGAGTGTTTGAATCCTCTGTTCCTTGTTCAATTGAGGAACTAAGCTCTTGACTGATAGGATCTCCCACTTGATGCAAGATGGGTTGTGAACCGAGTTTGTGTAATACCTAGGTGTCACCATTGTTGAATATAGAGAATGGAATATAATCTCTATTGTCTTTTGTTTCTGCTTGCAAAGATGGGAACATATGCTTGCGAAAGACAACATCTCTACTTCGAATAACCTTCTGATTAATAGGATCCCATAATTGAAAACCAAACTGTCCTTCGCCATAACCCACAAAGATACATTTCTGAGATTTGGGATCCAGTTTTGTTTTATTTTCCTTTGGAACATGTACATAGGCTTCACATCCAAATACTCAAATGTGGGAATAAGAAATTCTCTTACCCAACCATTCCTCCTTCAAAATACTAAAATCTAATCGAGAAGAGGGACTTTGATTTATTAAATACACTGTTGTATTACAATTTTGTACCCAAAACTCTTTCCCTAGTCTAGCATTGGAAAGTATGCACCGTGCTTTCTCCAAAATCGTTCTATTTAACCTCTCTATTGCTCCATTCTCTTGAGGTGTAAATGGAACAACTCTAATTCTCTGAATATCATTACCAACACAAAAGGAATCGAGGAACAAAACTCTCCTTTGTTATCCATTTTTAGACACTTAATCATCTAGAAAAGTGACAAAATAATTAGCTCCTCCAATTGAGGTTACCTCAGTAGGCCCAAAGATGTCCGAATGTACTAGTTCCAAGGTTGTGCTCTTATTCTCATTGCCGGTTGTCAAGAAGCTGAACCGCTTTTGCTTGCCATAAAGGAAATGTTCACAAAAACCTAAATCCATGGCTTTGAGACCCGGGAGCTAATTTCATGTGAGCATTAAATTGAGCCCTTTTTTGCTCATGTCCGAGCCTTTGATGCCAAAGTCCCACTTCGTTGTCCTCAACCGCCATCATAGCTCCCACTTCACCACGACCCTCAAATACATAAAAGCTGCCAATTTTATCACCCTTGGCAATCAACATGGTACCCTGGGTTACCTTCCAAGTATCCGGAAGGAAATGAACATGAAGATCTTGTGCAAATAATTGACCAACTGAAATTAAATTTCTCCTCAATTTTGGAACATGCCTTACTTCTTTAAGCAACCATTGTTTTCCTCCTTCTAGCTGTAACATAATGTCACCCTTGCCAATAATTTCATAGGCTTTATTGTCGCCAAGGAAAACATTTCCAAATTGGCCTTCCTGGTAATTCATAAATGCATCCAACCAAGATGTGGCATGATAGGATGCACCAGAATCAAGCATCCATGAATCTGAAGTAGAGTCTGTAGTTGAAAGGATAAGAATGCTATCATCTTTTTCATACGTGATATTGGTTTCGCTATCCTGCACCTTCTCTTGTGCCTTTTTGTAATTTCTACAATCCTTTTTCATATGCCCTGATTTTCCACAAAACTAGGAGTCACTATTTCTAGGTCTCTTGACTTCGATCTTCTTGTAGATTTTGATCATTTATGATAGTTATTTCTGCTTCTAGTATGACTCTTTCATCTATTTTTGGTGCTCACAACTGTTAAAGCTTCACCGGATGAAGGTTCTTCATTTTTTCTTCTCAAAGCCTCGCTAAGAAGAGCAGTTGCTACATCATTAAAAACTAACTTATTTTTACCGGATATTGATGTGCTAACTGTTGTTACAACACCATCCCAGTTGCTCGGTAAAGAACATAACAAAAGAACAGCCTTGCTCTCATCATCTTATGTCATTCCCATCGAGGTTGTTTTACTGGTCAATTTATTAAATTCATTGATATGGTTCGCCATTGCACAACCTTCCTTCATCTTAAGCTTATAAAGCTTCTTCATGATAAACACCTTATTCGCAGCCAATGCCATAGTATACATGGTTGTTAGTTTATCCCAAAATTCTTTCATTGTCACTTCACCTGTGACATTGAAGAGAACATTATTGGACAGCAAGAGAAAAATTGTCGCTCTTGCCTTTTTGTCTAATTTTTCCCAATCTTCATCAGCCATGGTAGATGGCTTATTTGCCTTTCCTTCAAGTGCGAGTGAAAGGTCTTTCTTTATTGGCAAGGACTCCATCTGCACCTTCCATAATCTGAAGTTCTGATCGGAGAATTTCTCAATCTTCGCTTCCTCCATGATCTCGGAATTTCAACCACCAAAATCTCAACAGCGAACCAACCTCACTCTAATACCATTTGTTAGGATTAAACGCGAATTTAAAGTTCAAAAAATTAAATAGAGAATTAATAGACTGAGACAAAAGAAACACATAATTTTATCATGGTTTGGTAGATGGCCTACTGTTGGCATATGCACACTCCAATGAGACATTTTATGTGATTGAAGGTTTTGTCATTGATGGCAACCTTGCAATCCTATGGCACCAGCAAAGGCATTATACCAGCATTAGCAGATCACACTCTACACCAACACTGGCACAGAAGAAAGGAAGTATACCAGCACAAAGGCCGACAAGATTTTTGTTATATTATATTTTGTTTATTATTGAAAAACTTTGTAAGCCGACTTGGAAAATTGTAAAATGACTCTTATATATAAAAGAGATCATTGTAGACATTTGATAGAGGAGATGTAAGTAATAAGGAAAAATATTAGGCAGACCTATTATGCGAAATATAGGTTAAGGGGTTTATGTAAGCAGTAGAGTAGCAACCGGTACTGGATCAAGCATTGAAGATGCTATTGTAAAGCAGTACAAGATATTGGATTTGTATAATCCTCATTGTAAGTCAGTGACACTTCCCATTGAGCAGTGAGCTCTAGGCAGTTGGCCTTCCTGGATGTGCAGGCCCCTATTGTAAGTAATATTTTCTTATTGGCCAGTGAGTGAATATTGTGGGTCACAAATCCCACCGAGGTTTTTCCCACACTGGGTTTCCTCGTTAAAACCTTATGTTATGGTGTGCTTTTCATGTGGATGTTCTTGATTTTGTTTATTGTATTATTTCTTGCATACTGGTACACTGTTATATTTTGGTCTGCATGTTTTAAGTTAAGAAATTCTATATACCAGTTAGATACTGATTCACCCCCCCTCTCAGTATTTGTGGAATTCCTAACAATTGGTATCAGAGCCTGGTCCTCTATTTTTAGAAGCCTAATAGCTTGAGGAAGATCTTGACACCGGTAAAGATGGAAAATCTGATGAAGCAATTGGAAGGAGCTCTTACAGACTATGATGCAGAAAAATTGAAAAATATCAAACTAGAAGATGATTTAAGGGCAGCTCAGGATATCATTCAGGCACTTAGAGAAAATTTTACTGTTGCAAGAAATAAGAGAAGAGAACTTTGTGAAAAATTACAAAATGAGAGTGATGAAAAGGAATCACTTAATGATATGATAAGCAAGTTGAAAAAAGAGAACATGACAACAAAGAATGAGATGCAGGATATGACTATGAGATTTTGCAAAGAGATTGAGGATAGGAAGAAAAATGAAGAAGAATTGACCAGAAGATTAAGTGATGTAGCAAATGAGAACACAAGACTTAGCTATGAAAATGACATGTTGAAGACAGATCTGATGCATACTCAGAATGACTCAAATGAACTGATGAGACAAAAAGAAGTCTTAGAAAGAGAACTAGAAACTACAAATCAACATAAAGAAAAATTCAAGAAAAGCTCAGAGGAACTTGGCACCTTGTTGAAGAATAAAAAACCTAAAGGTGACACTTCTGAAATTGGCTTTGACGTTGGTGAAAGCTCCAATACTGCAAATACTCAGGATCACAGCAAACTGGTAAGACAACCTAATGCTTATAAATTCAATGGAAAATAATTTAACTATAATAAGTATGGTCATAGAGCAAATGAATGTAGATCTAGAAATTATCAGAATATCAACACACCCACCGGTCAATGTTCTAAATGCAACAAAGTAGGTCACAATTCTGAAAACTGTAGAATGAATGTGGAAGATTTGGACATTTATCTAATCAATGTAGAACACAAACCGGCATAGGTTATGGAAAAGCTATTCAGAAAAATAATGTAAATTGTTATGCATGTAACAAGATTTGGCATATTGCTAAATTCTGTAGAAGTAAAGTAACAGCGACAGACAACAAAAGTTCTAGCTTGAAAGGTAAAGAAAAAGTTGAAGAGGTTAAGCAAGAATTCTCAAAACAATGGATTAGAAAAGTTGATCTAAATATTGGGAATACTCCTCCACCAGTAGAACAAACCAATGCTTCACCGACAGAATAGAGTGATGCTTCACCGGAAGGACAGAGCAGTGCTCCACCGGCAGGAAGTTCTTCATCTAATTGAAGAAAGTTTCCTTGAGGGTTTGGCAATCTATTGACACATGTGCTATTATTCCCTCGGTTAGAGATAAGAAGTTGGAAATTACTTATTACCGGCAAACAATGTTAAGTGAAAACTTAACCGACATGCAATTAATGTGGTAGATGGCGAAAAGACACTATAAAATCAAGGTTTTGGCTCCATTTCATTTCACCGAGATTTCAAACTTACGAAGAGAGCGAAGATTCCAAGCTAAGGCATTTCGAGCAAGAAGCAAGAACACTCCAAGAAATCATTCATCCTAAAGGTAGTAAGAGGTATTTAATCATGGCATCCACCTTTGCAATTGAATATATAGCAAACCCTACTGTTGTTGAAGTGATAAAAAGACCTAGGCCCATATTGCAGTTAGTTCCCGAGGTAGCAAAGAAAGATGATACCTTAGGTGTTTTTTCTCAAATTCCTAAGAGAGTTGTTTATGTTGAAGACCCCAGAATGTACATCCACTGCAACATTGAGGAACTAGGAGATGAAGAAATTAAGACTATGTTTAAAACTGTGATATGTGATAAAACTAGCAAAGAAAAAGATGAGCACAAGATCATTGAGACCCTAGGATTTACAAAGATCCTTAGCATTCCTGAAGTCCCCAAGGATGTGATTAGGATAGTCTTAAGAAGGGTACGTGGTGAATTTTTCTGGTTAGATGCAGTCTACAAAATCACCAAAGAAGCTGTGAAAGTTGTCACAGGGTTACCGACCACCAGTAAAAGGCTAGATAAAACTAAGAAGGTATCCAATGACCTAGTTACAAAACTAACTGGTGCAACATTTGACAAGAGGTCCCTAAGAGTTAATGATGTAACAAACATTAATGTGAGATTTATCAGCATGATATTAGGATATAAAGCTACTTATGCAAATAGACTCAATTCAGTTTCAAGTTTATGCATTAAGAGTGCTTATGATATGGTCATAGATAATGCAAAAATTGATGTATGTTAGTGGTTAAAAGATGAATTGATGTATGTGAGTGGTTAAAAGATGAATTAATTGACAACCTTGGAAAGATCAAGAAGGACAAGAAAGGAACTTTCAGGTTTGGAAATCTGTTAGTATGTTTGATGCTACATATAACAAAATAGGTTCCCGGTATAGGCTACAAAGAACTTGGATATGATATACCGGTAGGCAAACAATTAACGGAACTATTCAATAACATGGGAGAAGACAAGGAAAACAATATTCATGACTTTTTTCAAGCATTAAAGGCCAAAGTGAAGAAAAGAATAAGGTTATCACAAAAGATTGTCGACAAATACAAAGATAAAATATGCTTTGTCATCAAGAAAGATGAAATCTGGATGGAAGCAGTCATCCCTAGGACAGTTTGGGTAACCGAGATGGGCTATGAAACAGATGATCACATAGTTGAAACATATGCTAAAGCACTTCTGGAAGCCCCCAGAGAACCTAAGGAAGAAGTATTTGGTAGTGTAAAAACCATTGAAAGCCAAATACAATCAAAGAAAAGAGTGAAAAAGGTTGAGGCAGTTGTAAGGAAAGGTTCTAGACAAGCAAAATCCATCAAAGAAGATGTATTGAAGAAAACCGGTATAATAGAGGATGAGTTAGTAGCTCCACAACCTGAAACTCACCTATCACTAGTAGGTACTTCTTTAGGGAGTGACATGCCTGCAACTTTCAAAAGAGTTTTAAGGAAAAGAGATCCCTCACCGGCAACCACACCCTCACCTAGGAGGACAAGACAAAAACAACAAGCAGTGAGATCTCCGATAAGAAAGGCTACACCAAAGAAGAAACTGACACCCAAAAAGAAGAAGAGGACAAACAAAGACTTGGCCCCTCTTGATATACTACTGAATGAAATCACAAAGGAAGGTAAATTGAAGAACATAGACAAAATATATGACACCTTAATAGCTGATGAAAAAGAACAAGTAGAAAACAGTGTTATATTACATATGGATATGTATAAGAAATTTTTGATGGAAGTAGTCAATGAAATTCTAGATGAGCTATTCAAAAGACTAGAAGCAAGAAGACAAGCAGTAATAGGACTAGATAAGAAAATAAAGATTGAAAAGCTACTTGTTGTATATCCGGTAAGCTCACCCAAAGAAATTGATGAACTAATTGCTCAAGCCAACTGAATAGTATTTTCTATTGCACACTGGCACATTTCCTTAATAGTTGGAAGAATTAATGAGGTGACTGAGGAGACAGAAAATGGATGGGACATATTCCTAGTTGAGAAAGAAAAACAAGAAGAGTACAGGAACCCCAAACCC
Source organism: Cryptomeria japonica (assembly GCF_030272615.1). NCBI lineage: Eukaryota > Viridiplantae > Streptophyta > Pinopsida > Cupressales > Cupressaceae > Cryptomeria > Cryptomeria japonica. Next base: position 833,332,814 of record NC_081411.1, read on the forward strand.
ATAAAATTTTATTAGAAAGATAGAGACAAGGGTAAAGATAAAGTTGGTGGACCACCTAGTATCAAAGTTAGAGACAACTTACCCCCACCTCCTTTAATTACTCCATCGGTAAAAACAACAACTATAGAAGATCAACTGGTAGCTGAGAGTATGGATGCAGAGGATGATAATCCTAATCCTGAAGTCTTATATACTGTGGATGTTGATACTCAAAAGATCAACATAGTGGTAGACAAAGATACAACTGATAAGACTGATATGGCTAGTGAGCCTCTGGTAGCTGAGGAAACTGATAACACACAGGAGAAACTGACAGAAGACAAAGAGCAAAAGGTAGAGACTCAGACTCAGACTGAGGCAATGCAACAAATAGACGAACAAACAGAGCAAAAGGCTCTAGAACAGGAACAACAACAACAGGAACATGTACATAAGGAAACAGTACCACCAACAACTAGTGAAGTAGAAAAACCATTGCTTAAAGAAATGCAGACACAAACAGACCTACCCGAGGTCAATACAAGCTTGGTTACTTCCACCGGTACTCAGATTGTTGATTCATCATGAGGCTACAAATCAACTAATGTGACTGAGGTACTATTAGATTCTAACAAGAAAATAACTGACTGCAGCTCACAAGTTTACAAGGGAATTGATGATACCATACCAATTTTGAATGTAATTGCTCCCAACTGTAATATAGACCACAAAGATTCTTTAGGACAACATGATACACTGTGTAAATATATCTCAGAAAACATTGAGAAAATAAAAGAAGAGTCATTAAAGGATAAAGTAGAAATTGAAAAACAAAAATTCTTTGATGAGCAAATAAAGAAGTGTAATAGAGATTTTGACACACTTCTACCGGAATTATGTAATTTATTGAAAGAGTACAAAAATCTGTACAAAGATATCTGTAAAACAAACTTTTTGACTGTAGATATAGACAAGAAGATGAGCAAGGTATAGGATGAGATCAATAAACTTGTAGATAGTTTTGTAAACTCACCTGATACACTATCAGTTTTTGAGGAGAAGATAACAAATTTTGAAGAAGAATTACTTAAATTGGAAAGAGAAACAAAAGATAGTGAATAAGGCAAAACATTTGAGATCAAAACTAAGTCCAAGATTGGACTATCTAGCATCACTATGGAAGGAAGTATCTGAGGCACTAATACAGGGAAAGAAAACACTGATAGAGCATTTGCAACATCTCACCGATACAGTGAAGAGAATAGAGACAACAATAAAGGATAGCAAGAAGTTTATGGATAGTATAAACTTGATTTTGGGAGATCTTTTTCAAATTGTAACTACCCATTTACAAGGTTGAAACTACGAACTCTACTGACATCTTGACAACCTTTGTCATTGATGCCAAAGGGGGAGTAGTAGGATGAGAAAATTCAAATCACAGGAATCATATGCTCAGGGGGAGCTCACACATTTTTGGTAACATTTTTGGACTTCACATTTTTTTTGGATCATTTTTGAAATTTCTCATGAGTGTTGTCATCAATGCCAAAGGGGGAGATTGTTGGCATATGCACACTCCAATGAGACATTGTATGTGATTGAAGGTTTTGTCATTGATGGCAACCTTGCAATCCTATGGCACCGACAAAGGCATTATACCGACATTAGCAGATCACACTCTACACCGGCACTCAGGACACCGACACTGGCACCAGCACAGAAGAAAGGAAGTATACTGGCACAAAGGCCGACAGGGTTTTTGTTATATTATATTTTGTTTATTATTGAAAAACTTTGTAAGCTGACTTGGCAAATTGTAAAATGACTTATATATAAAAAAGATCATTATAGACATTTGATAGAGGAGATGTAAGCAATAAGAAAAAATATTAGGCAAACCTATTATGCGAAATATAAGTTAAGGGGTTTATGTAAGCAGCAGAGTAGCAACCGGTACTGGATCAGGCATTGAAGATGCTATTGTAAAGCAGTACAAGATATTGGATTTGTATAATCCTGATTGTAAGTCATTGAGACTTCCCATTGAGCAGTGAGCTCTAGGTAGTTGGCCTTCCTGCATGTGCAGACCCCTATTGTAAGTAGTATTCTCTTATTGACCAGTGAGTGAATATTGTGGGTCACAAATCCCACCGAGGTTTTTCCCACACCGGGTTTCCTCGTTAAAACCTTGTGTTATGGTGTGCTTTTCATGTGGATGTTCTTGATTTTGTTTATTGTATTATTTCTTGCATACCGGTACACTGTTATATTTTGCTCTGCATGTTTTAAGTTAAGAAATTCTATATACCGGTTAGATACTGATTCACCCCCTCCCCCTCTCAGTATCTGTGGAATTCCTAACACCTACATCCACACTCAAAGCAGGTGACCAAATTCTGGTTTTACATACACAACAACAGAAACAGCTTCTTCAGAACACACATAAATGACATACAATCAGCTCTTTAAAGAGCTTCATGGAAGAAGTTGAAAGACCAAGAAATTTTGGTGGCAAAAGGGAAGGAGTCCGTTGAACTTCACTTCCAACACAGGTAGGCGGTTCCCCGCATGGAACAATTCTGGTGGCCCTACACCCCACAGGGGATTGCCTATTGACAAATAATAAAAACAATAATTCTTTAAAATTCACAATGCAAAAAATATCTCTATTTAACTAGAAGCACGAGAATATAAACTCAAACCAATGCTGATTGAAAATAAATTCAAGAAACAACCGCCTCGAAGTAACACTTAATTAAAACATAAGACTTAAAAAGTCATTTCATGATTCAACGAAACAATATAATATATGGAAATCTGATATAACATCTACGATAAAGCCATAGTTTTCTAATACAATTTTAATTCTGACGAACTAATGTTATAATTTATAAAAATATATCCATAAAAGACAAGCTCAATAAGTACAAATCATAGATTATTTAAAGCACAAAAGCTCAAAATGGGCCTCACAGAGTTTTAAAACTATCTCATTTTTCCTGCAAATCCACTCACAATAAAGGCCGTTTATATATTTTCCACTGGTACTAATTGGGCCACAAGACATGAGGATACCATAAATTTCATAAGTGCTTTGGTATGTAATGGACAGATAATTATTGTCTGACCACTGGTATGCTCACATATAAAATGGAAAGATTATTATTATTGGTATTGGTATTGGAATGTGCACACCAAGAGCCGTGTAAAATAAGTGTGCTAACATTTGAGTGGTCACACCTCTATTCAACTATACCAACCAAATTTCTTCAGCCGTGCTCAAAATGATATGCACAATACTCTCAAATCTTTGCAAAATCAAGCGAAGAGAAAATTATTACATGTGGTGCCCACATTTAAATGTAATGCTTCCGATATTGAAGCTCAGACCTTGGAATAGCCATGGCATTAAATTTCAATTTTTATGTATATGAAAAAGTATGATAAGTAGTATAGAAAAGCTAAGTGGATAAATAGATATAAGGAATCTTATCAAGAAAGTATAACATATAAAACGAACATGTTTTTAGAGAGTAAAATGTATCTCTATATAAAGAGAGAATAACTAGTTATATATATTTAATTAATATAAATTGTTTAGATATGAGAGTTAAGATTCTTAAATAAAATTGAAATAAATGTCATAATTAAATAGGAAGAAGATAAAGGGGTTTATATCTTTAAAATAAAAGAATGAGTTGAAAGTATGATGAATTAATTTATCATTGTCACAAAAATATCTATTTAGATTTGATAATTGTCTTAGAATTTGCACTTGTATGGAGAATATTATAGATCTTGAACACCATGAATGTAATCTATTGTGTAGAGTTAAAATATGACATGTATGAATGACCTGTTAGAATGTATGTTGATATACCTACTTCACTTTACACTTTTAATATTTGAATTCGTTAAGGTAGTGATTACAACATGCAAATAAGCAATATCAATGACAACATTCATCAACATGCATATGGTCTATATGCAAATGCAATTCTTTTATTCTTAGAATTCGACTGTGCTCCAGCTATTTTTCCTTTTACTCTCCTATATGGAGTAGTTGCACATTGAATGCCTTTATAAACTATGTCATAACAACATGCCACACAAAAAATGAATTAAATTGGCTCATAATTGCTATAATGGATGAGCTTCAATTTATTAAATGTTCTTCTCGATTACTAATCCAATCTATCAACTTATTAGGATCCAAATTCTCAAAATAGTTTAAAACATCTACTCTACTATTGTTACCAATGTTGGATATGTTCTTTAACATCCTCTCCTTCTTATCCTCTTCACTTCCAAATAATCCCACATGATCTTAATTTTTCCCTCTTTATCACTCTCCTCAACCCTAGGGTTAGGGTTCCTCCAAAAGCCTTGTTCCAATGCATCCATCTAATTTTGTATTTCCTTAAACATCTCATACATATTCACCATTCTTCTTGTAACATTTAGGATTCCTAGTCCTCTCTTTAGCAGCATATTAATAACCTCTCTTGGTCAAAACTCTATCCATAGTCACCCTTTTGAAAATTACCTAATATATGGAGTTTTATTTACAAGCCTCTTGTAGATTACTTGAAATTGAAAACCTTATTTAATTATTGTAAGGTATAAATGAGCATTACAAACTTCCTCATTTTTAGTTACACCTTTATTTACACTAGCACTCTGCTAAACACACCACAAGACTAAGAGTCAGGGGGGTTGAATCTATCTAGACCTTATAAACAACTTATTTATAATTATTTAAGTTATTTATATTACAATTAACTCATCTTTGCAATTATGAAACATAAAACCAAAAAGCACAATACACATAAGAACAACAGATTTATGTGGAAAACCCAAGAAGGGAAAAACTACGATGAGAATTACACTCACAATGTGAATAAATGATTACAATGTTTTAGGCTCAAGGCCAAGGAAGCTCACTACACTTGATTGGACTTGCAAAACTAAGGTGCAAAAACTTAGGGAAAGATATAAAGGAATTGCATTACTGAGATGCACAATCTGAAGGCAAGATATAGAGACTACACAAGGTGCCAATTTTTTTCACTTTCTTCTATGTACTAGGAAATGATGAATTGAATTGAACAAGATATTGTAGCCATGATACTATCCTGAAACCACTGTGTCAAATAAACAATATCATGACAAACATATCTCACTTCATTCATTGTCTCAAAATACCATCACACTGAAGATATGATCATCAAAGTTGTCACGAACTGTATTTTTAATAATGTGTTATTAGGAAAAATAATGTAGGCTTTTCATTATGAATTGAAATTTAAATGAATATGAATGTTTATTTTGATGATAATGTAGTTTGTATGCAAATGATAAGAAATGATGTATGTACTTTACTCATGCTATATGCAATTAGATGGCTAGTATTATCTTTATTGGGGATCGTCATTATTGATGAATTATTGAGTGCAAGTAATGCAGGAACATGTGAACAAAAATGAAGGCGAGAACAAGACTCAGGCAGAGTTGTCTTAGCTTATGACTTCAGTAGACTAGAGGAATCTCACACACCACAATAGAAAAGTATTTGTGCAATTGTGACTTCGTCGATGCATATTTTTGATTAAATGATTTGAGTAATTAGTAGTCATTACATTGATATTTAGTTATGAACATATCGACTTAACGTTCTTATTAATGATGATTTAGTGTTCTAGCATAGAAAACTACAAATATTTTATGTTAATTATGGTTGATGTGATTACAATTGTATGGAGTTCGTATGCATAAATTTGATTATTGTTTTATAAGTTATTTTTCGTTTGAAAGTGAATAAATGGTCTTGTCGATTTAAGTAATATATTATTAATTTATTAAATATCATAAAAGATTAAATTAGAATTTAATTCTCTTTAATATTTAACGATTAAATGCAAAGTAAAATATGTTATCGTTTATGTTTTAAATAGAATATATATTAATGCTTATGATTATAATAGCAAAGGTGGCAGTTAACAAAGGTGTCGGTTGGTGGATCGACTGGTAGAAGTCGACAAGTCGACTTCCCATGAACTGTAGTTTAACTTCACTTCAACCGAACTATAGCGGCTCACGATCGATGGGGGAGGAAGAAACTTGGCACGTAGTGCCATGGTAGTATGGAAGACCTCAGACTTCTCCATATCTCACCATGGCTATAGGAAAGACTATAGTCTCCATGGTGATAGTGGAGAAAGCAAACCATCTCTTCCATGATCCAAGGTTGACTCACTTTAGAAAACATCACTTGGCATTCCACCACTCCAAAACGTGTCGATAAGAGAGATAGATAGACTAGAAATACCTTGGGAAGGAGTAGACATGGAGTAGTAAAGTAATAGACCTATATATAATGCAGCCAAGATGACAAACTCATAACAGTAACTAAGCCATAGATATAGCAGATTGCGTAGGAGAAAAATAGTATATATAGAGGCAAGGGCTCAATAGAGAGAGCACACAAAAGATATAGAAAAAGATAGCAAGTTAGAGCTAGAGAGAAAAATAGCAAGATATAGGAGAGAATAAGATAGAAGTGTGACAAGAGAGATTATAGAGAGAAATTTAGAATAGAGATAGGAATAAAGATAGGTATAGAGGAAGAGTCAATAGAGAATTTTGAACCATGAATCAAGGAAGAAGTAGGCCGATATCGAGGAGGCATGCGAGACTTCACCACAAGCTACTATTGAAGCATATGGAGGTAGTAGCTTCATCTTGGTCATTTTACATTTGGAAATGATAGTGAAATGGTGTTATGGTTAGTAGAATGAGATTTGATTTATGAAATTCCATGTTTACATTGAATTTGTTTTATTATTCTTTTGAATAGTCATAGAGGGAAAACATTAGATGGTACATGAGATGAAATAGCTATGAAATGCATTTGTATTGTTAAAGAATGGTATTTAGTGCTAATGGGTTAGAATAGATAATCATTTAAAGAATGTGTACTCAAATTTAACTCATCTATATGAAAATATTCATACTTGCGCTACACCTTCTTCATTTTAAACTTAGTTGAATTATATTTTTATTTAGAAATGAAATTATGTTTGCTTATCAAAATTGCGAAATAGTTATTCTACAAAAGATTGTTTTCAGATATGTGGGAATGAAAAAGTGCTTTATTTATGAACTAAAGTATTAGGAAAGATGTTAGTTTTATTAAACAAAAGATTGTTTTCTTTATGAAATTGTGTTCTTGATTTAAATGAGAACCAAGGTCGATAGACTTTTGCATGGGGAAAGTTACCTTTCGGGACGAGTGCCGAATATGGAAACTTAGAGAGAATAGTTTGCTTTTCCAAACTATCTATTTTTTCTATGCATGGCATTATACCCGACCGAGTAAACCAATTGAATACACCATTGAAATAGATGGAGTTATTTTATTTATACTCTCTACCATATCCTTGATTGATCTTGCTTCTTTCTTATTAGAATTAGAAAAATGAAAATGCATTTATCATCTAGGCACGCACCAGATTCCATCTTGTCTTTCGAATTCTTTTGCTAAGAAATTCGTGCAGGGTTGGGTATTCTTGATTGACCAAGAATTCCAGGGAAGCATAAGCTTCAAGGTTGGGCGAAAAAAGCACCTGATTCTTGTTCTCGTCTTGATTTGAAGGACTCATTTGAAGCGACTTAGATAGGAGATCAATGGATGCTCTCTCTTTCATTTTATGTTTTGATTATACTTATGGCAATAAAAAGCCTAAACATGGCATAAAGATATTGTAATGAGATATTTGTACATTTTGTTGTTATGAAAATTTCCTTATCTTCTAATAAATCTATTATTGTTATTTTGATTTAGCAAGCTTGGTATAAATTGCAAGAATGAAAGAGACTTATTATCTGATTTATGAGTTTATTTATGAATAAAGAGTATATTATGTCTTATTTGGATCTAGAATAATTTACGTCTTTACAAAAGATCATTACAAATTGAAATTTGTACTTTTTCTTCTTCACCTACATTTTCATATCATTCACATCCAATTCACAATCATCTACACACCAATTCACATATCTACAGGCACTTCCATTTATACTAGGTTGTACATTCAAACCCTCAACTAGGTCGGCCTTAGACAAAATATACATGAATTACATAAAGTCGGCTTCCATAAGAAACTATAAACCATGTTGTCCACTTCAAAAGATAAAGGAGACCTAAATAAATCTTCTTAAGTTGAATCCAATGAACCTCACACATTAGCACATCCTCCAAAGTTAACATCAATATAACGTGTAGAAAAAGCAATGAAGCACCTTAACTAGTTGACCCAAAAATATCATCCAATGCAAATTATTTAATGTGGATGTACACATACCATGGTAATACCCACATCAAAATTGTAACTCTTGACCTCCAATTCATATTTGGACCAAAAGAGTTTGATCCAAATAAGATTCATTAGTTGAATTGGATAGAGATCAATGCAACTGACAACCTCGAACATAGAACAACATAAATTCACTTACCAATCACCAACACTAGAAATCTAGATTGGAACACTATACGAACCAAACGAAAAATTACTCCATTTCACAACTCTTGAATCAACATATTAGAGCAATGCAAAGGATTCTCCAGAGTAGTGCTGATAGACAGTCTCACTATTAGCAAACCGCTACAACTAGCTTCATGATTTGAGCAATTGGGGACTTGAAAACATCATAGTGAAATATCCACATAGCATAGACATTATATAAAGAACCACAAGCCATCATATTCAAATAGAAAAGGAATGTGGAGCATTCTTTCATAAGGACATTAAATACTCTTTCCTACAAATTGAAACTTCCACTATTGTAGCCTTCCAAAAACACCTCATACTTACTACCATCAGCACTAGACAATATGACAACATCTAATTTTTGTTTTTGGACCATATATTGCATTCACACAACTAAATAACTCCAACTTCCTCTTCACTTTTGTTACTATGTAACACACAATCACAAACAACACAAACTGTGCCATCAAAGACAAGTTTGAAATCAATGACAACACACCTCAAGTTTCCAACACACTCTCCACCCTTAAAAAAAAAACATTTTGAACAACCATGCTCACATCCACACCAATACTCCAAAAATGATTCATGATATTTACTTTTCTTGAATACCTTTTGGTGCAGACATGGCTATAGGGTCCTGAGAATTATTTTCAAATCATTTATCTCACACTAATAAAAAATTTAAAATAAATAATCTAAGGTCACAAAATAAAACAATATATACTTTGGGAAAACATAACCTTCAAAAGATTTCTTATTGCATTTAATGCATAACATAAGTATAGTCAATCACAATAACTTTTCACACACTAACACATAACTTTAGAAACACCACTTTCATACTTTTCGATGGGCTACATCTAAGTCCAAAATAATACCACATGATCCCCTTGCACTATCATCTCACATGATTCACTAAACACCAATACTCCTTTTTGTTTCACTCTATCTCTTAGTCCTCACTCCCTCACTATTGCACTGATCTATTACACCTCATCTCTCTCTCTCTCTCTCTCTCTCTCTCTCTCTCTCTCTCTCTCTCTCTCTCTCTCTCTCTCTCTCTCTCTCTCTCTCTCAATGTTCTTTTCTTACTTTCAAATAAATTAAAACTACATATATACACCCTTCCTTAGCTTCCACAGAATCTATGTCAACCTCAAGGTGACACAAAGCTTTAAATCACATAAAATATATTACCAATTGAATTTTAATTGACAAATTTTAAAGGTTTGATGGTGGATAATCTACATAAAGTATAACACACACCTCTCCAACAATCATCACAATCTTTCTAAATATGTATCTTTTGTAAAAAAACCCAAAACAACCTTTTACAAACCAAAATAGTTCCAACTAAACACCATTGTACCTCATAGACATCTAGTCAATAAATCAAAAACTTAAACCAGTATAAATTATCTTAAATTTTAATATGAGATAAATAGATTATATGTATAACTACTTTAAAAATGACAATACCCAATTACACAATGCTATAAAATGTACATTAATTAACTTTCCTCATCAAAAAATGTCAAACGTACAACTCACTATATGAAATCATATATTTTCAACTTTCCAGACACAATTTAGTTTTATAAGAAGGCTCCAAAGGTGTCCTTGCCTCATGTGACTATTATAAATGTCCTAAATACTCTTCCCAAAGTTAGATTATATCATCAAATCTTGGAAACATTAAACTATTTTACAATATACAAAATATTTTTAGAATCTAAGTCACTATATAATGACCCCCCAATGTGCCACATGCTTGAGAATCTAAGTCCCATGAATGAAACCTAAATCCTTTTAATCATATTGAACACTTCTCATCCTAGTAATATTAAAAGGAAGCCAAGGCTTACCTTCTTTAACAATTTTAATTATTTGTATCAATCTAGGATCATTTTAACCTATATATATACCTAATACATGAATTTGTGGATTGATAGGCAACAATTATTTACCAACCTTTAATTCCATGTGTATTCCTTTAATTCAAATTCTACTTCATGTACATGCAAAATGTTATTGATCTTTTACTTCTTTGAATGATTTTTGCTACATTCTTTAATTGATAGCAAGATAAGTTACAACCCATACAAATACAAATCTAGTATGAGAAAAATCATATTGTGAATAAATAGTTTCCAAGCTATTTGGCATTATGTTTTTTTTTAAAAAGGAGAATTTTATACCACACGTATTTGGTAATTATAAAGAAATTTAGATATATAGTGGCTTGTTAGCCAAATTGAAACACAACATATTATGTTTAAATGCAATATTTGTGGAGTTCACAAGTTGATTGCTTGTGCTTACCTTGCACTATCAAAAGAGGAAATAGGAGTTGCTTGAAACAACATGGATCTGTAGTTGGAATAACATCAATTGAATATTACGATCTCAATTCTCACCACCAATATATATGGGCCTTGATTGCGCTATAATAGGTTCTTCCCGAAGACCATAGATATCACCTACACACTATAAATGTTGTATTACCATATGCAATAACATTTAAATAAGTTGGATGCATTGAACCCAATTTTGAATAGTTGTTAGGAGACGTCCTTTTACTAAAATATGAAGGGATTTAAGGGAATTATGTTTTTTATTTTTTAAATTCTAAGCAATTTTAATATACTAATAAATAGATTTAAATTTTTTATAATATTCATTTAACATCATTTATTTGTTAAAGAAAATAATATAGTTTTATAAAATTTGATAAAAAAAAATTATCTCACAAAAATAAAGTATTGGTATAGCACAATAATCATATTTAGAAAGAAAGAAACAAAGACCTAGAAAAACAAAGAGAATAATAAAATTTCATTTTCACTCTATTTAAACATCACACTTATCAATAGTCAAACTATCGATAATGGTTTTACATCCCATCTTGCTTAAAAATAAATAAATTATTATTATCTTCCTTTTATTAGTCAAATTTTAGCTTTTACCTCTATACTAAAAATGGTATGACAACAACGTTATTGCAATCTCTACAAAAACTAGATAGTCTAAAAAGTTATGACAACGATGTCATTGCAATCTCTTGGAAGTTCAAACTCTGGCCCGACCTTCATTATACTACAAACATTTTGGCTTCTTAAAAGAGCAAAAACAAAATGGTAAAAGAGACGAGATGGAGTTGTAGACTAAATAATATTAAATTATCAATAATGATTCTACACCTCATCCTTACTTTTTAATGCTATCATTGTTGGGTGTGTCCGTGGTATCTCCCTGCTTGAGTCACCTTCCCAACTTGTCAATGGCCACTTTGCAGATGACTCCTTTCTCACTCTCATTGAGGATGAAGATAATGTGCAGTCCGCTCTTCAGTGTCTTAACACTTTTTGCTTGGCTTCCGGTTCGGTCATTCAGTGGCACAAGACACAATGTTACAGAGAATCCTTTCTTCCTGCTCCAACTTGGATCCTTCAGTATGACTGGAAATGGCTTCAGCATGGCAAAATATTTCTCTTTCTGGGCATTCCTTTTGCCTTCCAAGCTTCACCTTCGTATCTCTGGTAGGCGGTCTTAGTCAGAATCGAGATAAAGCTTGCCTACTGGATCACCAAGCCTCTCCCTTTGGCTGGTAAATTCCAACTCTGTTCCAAAGTGTTGGCCGCCACCCATGTTTACTATTCTTCATGTTGGGCTCCTTCAAAGGCCTCCTACATGAAGTTGGAAAGACTTCTGCAGGCCTTTCTTTTGGCCTCTGAGTCTAACCATCATGGTTTTCAGAGGGTTGCTTGGGATTACTGTTGTCTCCCCAAGGAATCCGGAGGATTCGGCCTTATTTCTACCCAGAACCAAAGGTTGGCCTTATGTGCTAAATGGGTTATCAGAGCCTTATTTGGAGACGAGGCCTGGAAAATTCTTCTTTGACATTGCATTTCTTCAGGCTTTCCTTCAAAAAGGCCAGCCTGGAAGGGGATAGGCTTGCAAACCTTGCTGACCATGACAAACCATGTTCAGATATAGGGTACTTTTGTGGTCAAAAGTATTTGGCGTGCTTGGGAAGCTATCAAGCCTTGGCTGGGGTGGGCCAATGATGGCTTTCAGGATGACTTATCCATGAATCAACACAACCTTTGGTGGTTCCCACTTTTTCAGGTGCAAGGGTTACCTTTGGCCAAAATTCAGGGTGTCAGTGCTCTGCGCTTTCACAAGCATGACATTCATACCTCTGAGGATCTTTTTTCTAGATCTACTATGAGCCTTCGGTCTTGGTAGGACCTCTGAGTTCAGTTTCGCCTGTCTCGGCCAGATCGACAAAATTATGACCTTCTCATCTTGACCCTTCCCTAAAATTTGCTTCATAAGCTCAGTGTTTGGTCTGTTAGACCTTGGTGGAAAGACTGGAAGTGGTATCCTTGGACTCCTTTTACCAACTACAAACCCAAAATGGGTTTTCTTTGGTTGGTTCCTCACTTGCCTATGGCTCATACTCTCAATCAGTGGTGGCACTTGCAGTCTTCCCAGACTGCCTGGAGATTCAAGTTTTTGGCTGTCTAGTCCACCATCACCAAGCCTAAGATTGCTCACTTTGCTTGGTGTGTTCTCTTTCAAGGTCTACCTTTGGGTTCTAGACTCAAGCATTTGGGAGTGCCTGATCCTCGATGCCCTTTTTGTGGTCACCCAGAAAATTTTATGCACATCTTTTGGTTCTGTAGAAGAGCTCAACAGTATTGGATCTGGATTTGTGACTTTTTTCGGACTTTTTAGCCTGAGCCATTTTCCTGGCACATGGCTCTTTTGGGTGATTCACCTATAATCCCCTATAAGTTCTCCCAGATATGGCATGCTTTTAGAATGGAGATCCTTTTCACTCTTTGGAAGGATAGAAATGTTGTTATTTTTTCTCACAGCTGCTTGGATATTAATATTTCACTTTATGCTAAAGCTTGCATTTTTAACAATGTATTAATGCAGATTCAGGTACAAGCTGACAAGGTGGCCCTTGAGGTGGCCCACCTTCGAGAGCTCCTTCAACACTAGGGCAATGCCCCTTGTGCGATTGCCCGAGTACTGTCGGATTCTGTCTTTGTCGACCGTACTACGCCCTGTGGCCGCCGTCATGGTCGCAACTCCTCTTCCCGCCGCTCTCAAACCCCGCGGTCCCAGCCTCCCTGCTGCCCCTTGAGCAGGAGAGATGTTGCTTGGCGTCGTTGCTCGACTTCCCCACCTCGGCATGGCTCTGGCTCAGGGTGCCCCTCTGATGCTCTTGTGCCCTTTGCTCCTCCTACTGCTAATTATGGGTGGTCCTCTGCCACCACCTCTAAGTTTCCTCGCTTGGCTTTGGCGATCTCACCTCCCAGACAGGAGGAAGGAGAAATTGAAAGAGATCCTAAAGATGGGTGGTATGTGCCAGACCCGACTCCTAGCCCCGTTGATGTATGGGGCAAAAAAAATGACCCTGATCCTCCACCCTCAGCTACCTCTGCTTTGGCTACGTGAGGAAGTTTTTTAAGAATAGCTTGTAGTTTTTTTGTTTTTGGCTATTGGCCGAGTGACTCTCGCGGGATGATCTCATATCCCCCGGCCTTTTTTTGTGAATATGTACTTTAATATTTCTAATTAATAAAGAAGGCCTATTCATAAAATAAAAAAAAGAATATTATATAATTATATCCTCTTTTTATTAATCAAATTTTAGCTTTTATCTTTAGACTAAAAATAGTTAGAAAACAACGTTAATGCAATCTCTTAAAAAACTAAATGACCTAAAAACAATGTGGTTGCAATCTCTTCAAAAACTAGATGAACTAAAAAGGTATGGTAACAATGTCATTACAATCTCTTGCAAGTTCAAACTCTGGCCGACCTTCATTATAACAGAAACATTTTGGCTTGTTAAAAGAAAAAAGAAAAATGCAGAAAGATAAAGAAAGAGCAGAGATGGAATTCCAGACTGACAAGTCCCAACATAAACTATTCATGGTATTGAACTCCCTATCGCACGGAACTAAGCATGCAGAGTGAAGCCATGAGTTTTAGCGGAAGGGATTTCATAGTAGCCGACTCCAAAGGTAACCATAGTGGCTTTTGCAAGATTCTGCTAGAAATAGTAATACCCAAGCTATATCTAACAATTCATAGCCATAATTAGTGGATTCATTTGCTGGATTGTATTGCAAATGTTTTCTATGCCTCCATCTCTTCTCACAACTCCATTTTCGTCTTCAGTGCCAGAAGATCATCGGTGTTTCAGGTCGAGACGAGATTTCATGTGTTCATGGCAGGTATTATAGAGGAGCCGGGATCGTAGCAGAGGTATGTAGGAAAAAATGGCCCTTATACTTTGATCTGTGCTTTTGGTAAATATAATCAGTGTAAATGTTGACATAATGTTAAATCAAGATGTCATGAGATGATTTGATTCGTCTTTCTTCATGATTTTTTAAAATGAATGTATGAATGCATGTTAAATTTTGATATTTCACACTTAGTTGAGGAGCAACATCTAGTGGGAAGGGGGGGTTTTACTTGGCTTCATCTGATAAATTAAAAATATGTGATTGCTGACTCAATTGTGGTCAAGATATATGATGACTATAAATCTTGTTTGGACTCTTGGATTGTGTGAAATTAGTCTCATTCAAGACTTAGGTTAATTGTGAAATTTAACAAATAAACATGCCACTTGCATAGAAGTGATTGCATGTGAGACAAGCAAGTCAGAGTGAGGCCATGATGGAGGGGAAAAGTGGCAGTATGCATTTTCATCTTTCACTCGATCTTTAGAAATATTTTCAAGTCTTATACTGCTACATAACTAGGTGAGTTTTATATGTTAAATCTGGTGTATCTTTGATAGCCTATGTTTCATGGATCCAAGAGATCTATGTATATAATATGTTAATGGACTTCATTTTAGGAAAGTTAATCTTATTGAATAAAAATTGTTGCATGCCCTTATTTGTTGTAAATCTATTAAATTTGAGGCTTCATAGGTTTGTTTGTGGATGCAATTGGACATGTTCAAGTTAAGGATCGAGCTATAAATTTGTTTTTTTAATTTTTAGATTCTTGGAAATTGTATGGAACACCACCTTGTTTAAAAAGAACTAAAAAAGAAGAACGTGTCCATTTTTAATCATTAGATTCTAGTTTTCTTATCTCTATTGGTACACCTTACTTCATTTCCCATGTAATATTACTCCCTTAGCATTAGCATCAAGTGTCTATTCTATGAGAAAAGAACCATAGTTTTGAGAGCCAAAAATTCAATTTGCCCACTTGTAGCTCAAAAAAGGAAAGTCCTAGTTGAGAGCCCTCTTGGGTCATTGCAAGAAGTAGGTTCCTTATTTTGACAAAAAAATAGGAAGTGTTTCCTGAAAAATCAAAGTTTACCACAGTTGAAGTAAAAATTTGAAGCACTTACACATAAAATCTTAAGAAAGACCATTAATATGAAATGTAATGTTTTGTGTCTATTTTTAAAATATGTAATTTATTCTAATACCTAGATGATACAAATTAATTTTTAATAGTCACGTGCAAAAATCACTTTTTCAAAATTAAGTTTTAGGTGCATAATATGCACATGCTAATAAAAGTATTTTTCTAATTCTTTTTGGGAAAAATGTGTATTGTAGTGAATTTTGATGAGGATATTTTTAATAATTTTTTTCCAAATATTTTTTAGTTAAATTTTTATTGACCCTGATTACTATATTTGAAAACCCTTCATGTATAGCCAACATAATTTGAATTAAGTTGATCATAACTTTTTTTTCCATTGTGTAAAGAATGGTGTCTAGATTTGATGAAATATCATTTTTTTATAAACTTTAAAAATTAAAAGTTATTAAAAAAATAAAAAATCTAGCAATTTAAGTTAATGGATTGATTTTTTCAAAAAAATAAAAATAAATAGAAAAAAAGTCAAGCATATAATCATATCCTCATATATGTGTAATTAGAGAACCATAATATTGAATGAAATTTAGTTGTCCATTTTCTCCAAAAGATGCACTTGTTTAGGACATCGCTACCATCCCAATTATGAATGTCACGGGAGGCTATTAAACCATGTCACAAATATCAAGGGGAGACACTAGACATGTTCTAAAAATCTCCCTCTCAAAATTACTCGAGGGGATTCAAACTTGTGGTCCCTCTCTAATACCACTTGTAGGGAGTTTAGTTTGCCATTTTTTGCAAAAGATACTCCTATTTAGGAAATCGTTGTCATCACAATTAAGGATCTCATGGGAGGCTATTAAACCATGTCTCAAATCTCGAGGATAGACATTGAACATGTTCCAAAAAATACAACATTCAATATCCCTACAATGCTAACTCTCCTACATTCCATTTTTTACTTCTCTAAACTTTTAAGCAGTTCTCTTGATGATGGAGGTGTGTGTGGAGGGTGTTGTGCTCGGGATAGGGCATCGAATCCCTAGCTCGTGAGTAGCGTCTACAAGCTGGTGCAATGGTGGGAGGGAGGTGCTTGTGGGTGGTGGGTGGTTCTGCAAGATGGGCTAGTATCATGGTTGTGTGTGCTGAAGGAGGTGCGGTGGCTGTAGGTGGTGGGTGGTGCTATGGGAGGCAGGAGCTCAAGGTTCCTGCGGATTCGCAATCTGCCTACAGGGAAGGGTGGTGAAGGTTCGATCTGCCCAGTGGTGGAGCTTGAAAGGGGAGGTGTTTGTTATCTTGCAGGGGGTGTGGATTCCTTGCTCATTTCCCTTCGAGGTGTGGGCTTTTCGCATGGTACTATGTCTAGTACTAGTGGAGAGGCCTCAAAGGCGTCTCTCAATATGGATTTCTGTGCTACGGTGGGTTTAAAATCTCCACCCCAAAGTGTCAAGACCTTTGATAATAACCTTTTTGCCTCAAATTTGGGGGTTGGTAGTGCTGGTGGCTCTCGGATCTCGAAGATTAATGGTTGCGTGGAGAGGTGTAGCAAGAGACCAAGGTTGATTATTCTTTTGGAGATGATAGTGAAAGATGTTGAATACTTTTCAAAACACTTGTTATACTACAAGTTTTTGGGGATGAGGGTTTCTCTACAGGTTTTGGAGAACTGGGCTCAGAGGACTTGGGCACCGGAAGGGGAAATGGAGATTATGTTGTTGGCAAACAACTACTTCATGGTTACTTTCAACTTCATGGAGGATCGTAATAGGGTTTTTGAAGGAGGGTTATATTTTTACAACCAGGTGGGGTTGTTCATCAAACCTTGGCATGTGGGGTTTAACTCTTCGGAGGAGCTCCCGAATAGGGTCCCAGTGTGGGTTTGTTTACCACATTTTCTGGTGGAATGTTGTTGGGAGGATGTGCTACAGATACTCGCTTCAGTTCTTGGGAGGCCAGTTGGAGCCTCAACGCAAACCTTTGGGAGAAAGGTAATGACTTTCACCCGTATTTGTGTTGAAATTGATCCTAGTAAGCCAGTGCCAAATGCTATAGAAATGTGTGTGGGTTCTTATTCTTGGGTTCAGCAGCTAGATTATGAGATTTCACCATTTTGGTTTCGTCTGTGTCATGAGTATGGTCATTTGCAGCGCAAGTGTCCTAGGTATAAATTGGTGGTGCGCCAACCTCAACAACCGACCCGTAACATAGATGGGGATGACAAAGGAAAAGCTGCCATGTCTGTGGAAGTTGTGGGTGCTGATGGTTTTGTCAAAGTTAAGACAAAGAACAAGAATTGAGGACAAAAGAGGCCCCTATAGGAGAGACAGGAGGAGGATACCTTTAATAGATTTGAAGCCTTGGACGACCTTACCCAACAAGAGGTGAACCTAGGGATAACTCCTTTGGATTAGGGTGCATCAAGGTTGGTCAATGATAGTGTGAATTGGGACACTACCCAGGCTCTGCAAATTTTTGGGAGTCAGCAAATGGAGATAGATTTGCTAGTAGTGGCTCAGTTGTGGCGCATTTGTGGTGTTGTAACAATATTGCCTTACATTTGGGTCTTCATCAGAAGGACATTAAGAAAGGACGAACAGAGAAGATTTCAAAGGCTGGTAGAAAGAAGGATTTGGATAAGATCAAATTGATGGGGGAGAATTTGGTTGAGTCAGGGTCAGTAAAGACTTTGGATTCTCATTTTTCCAATCCTCCAAAATGATTGTTCTATCATGGAATGTGAGGGGCTTGAACAATGGCCCTAGATAAAAAGTTGTTTGGGAGTTGATAAGGAGTCATTCTCCTGATATCCTTTTCTTGCAGGAGACAAAACTTTCTATGGAAAGTATGATGGATTTGGTGCCAAAGCTATGGGGGAGAAGCCAATGCCAATGTATTGGGGCACTAATGGGATATTATCAAACTGGACTTATTGGAAGTAGTCCAGGAGTCCTAGAGGAATAAGCAAATGCTTCGGGCTTTGAATGCGACTTTCATTGCTCTAATCCCCAAGTGTGATGGGGCTGACCAGTTAGGCCAGTTCCACCCAATCTCTCTCTACAATGTGATTTATAAGATCGTCTCTAAGCTAATAGCGGATAGGTTGAAGAATTGTCTTGAGGATGTTATCTCTGAGGAGTAGAGTGGGTTCGTGGAAGGTTGCGAAATCTTGGATGGTGTGGTCATTTCTATGGAGACCATTCATTCTATGGCAACCTCTAAGGAAAAAGCTATGTTTATTAAGCTGGATACGGCTAAGGCTTACAATAGAGTTCGTTGGTCCTTCCTCCAGAAGATCCTCAGGGCTTTTGGGTTTGTTGATGAATGGATCCAATGAGTTAAGAGTTGTGTTACATCTACCTATTTCTCTATGCTAATCAATGGAGATCATATTGAGTTGTTTTATTCTTCTAGGGGTCTTCGCCAGGGGGACCCCCTTTCCCCTTACTTATTCATTCTTCTGGCTGAGGGTCTAGGGAGGCTGATTAAGCATAATGTGGGTTTGGGTATTAATCAGGGTTGGAGTTGGGGTAATGACTTGCAACCGTAGTCTCATTTGTAGTTTGTTGATGGCACAACCTTGATGGGACTTGCTCGGATTAGAGAGGCTACTAATTTGCATAAAGTTTTGGATGTTTATCTTGCGGCCTTGGGCTAGTTGATCAATGAGGATAAATCTTCTATCCTCTTCTTCAACACTCCTGGAACTATTTAGAGGAGGATTGCTCTTATGTTGAGATTCCAAGTTGGCTCTCTGTAGTTGACTTATCTAGGTATTCCTATTTCTCCTGGTAACCCTCCTAGGGATTCATGGTAGGGTATCTTGGGTAAATTTCGCACGAAGGTTGAACATTGGACACACAAATGGTTATCCTTTTCTAGGAGGGTTCAAATGATCTAGTCGGTGGTTCAGTCTCTTCTGATTTATCGATGTATGCTACAAGTGGCTCCTAAGTGGTTCTTGAAGGGATTGGACTCTCTAGCAAGGCAATTCTTATGGGCAGGAAATCTATCCTCATCTAAATAGTGTCTTGTCAATTGGGACTTGGTGTGTAGCCCAAAGAAGTCAGGTGGGCTTGGTTTAAGGCAGTCTATTTTATTTGGGGAGGCTCTGGCGGCTAAATTCTACTCGAGGTGGTATGTTGAGCAGGATCGAGGATGGGCTAGGATTTTGGCCTACAAATATATGCAGAGGATCTCGATGCAGGAAATTCCAGGATACCCGCTTGAGGGAAAAGGCTCAATGATTTGGTATACTCTCAAGAAGGGGGCTTCTCTTATTAAGGAAGGACTCTTTTGGATATGTAGGAGGGGGGAAGAGGTCCTTTTCTGGAAAGACTCTTGGGATGGATATCCCCCCATCCTTAATTAGTTTCCTAACCTTGGGAATCTTTTCCAAAGGTTTTTGGAGGTAGGGTGGTCAAGGGTGAGTGACTTCAAGGTTGTTTATAGGTGTGGGCGGCTGGAGTTGGAGTGGTGGAAGGCTCCTAATGAGTGTTTGATTGTTGGGATGGATGAAGAGTGTGCTAAGTTGCATGGCATTCTGGTAGGTAGACACTATAGTTCCCTCAAGGGTAGGGATGGACTTGCTTGGTTTCCAAATGCTAAGGGCATCTTTACTGTGGCTAGTGGATACCAGAATCTATTGAACCGAAGACTGGAGGGAAGAGAGGTGCACTGGTGGAAACATGTATGGAATAATTTTTCTTGGCCGAAGTGTAACTACTTCGCTTGGACTTTGGCTTTGAATAGATGCCCAAATTGGGATAATATTCGCAAGTGGGGATTCTTGGGGCCTTCCATTTGTGCTTTGTGTGATAATGGGGAGGAAGATTCCTCACACCTGTTCTTCAAATGCCCCTTCTCGTTTCTTATTTAGCATTACTGGTGGGGGATATGGAAGTATCCTTGTGTTCATGTGGATTCTCTGGTGGAGTTTTGGAGAAATTTGGGCAGACCTCCTATCTTGTCCTCCTTCCTCCAGACTATCTGGTATATTGGGCCCATTTTCATATTGTGGCAAATCTGGCTCGAGAGGAATAGGAGGATCTTTCGTGAGGTCAAAATATTAGTTCAACAAGCATGGAATAGAATAATTGTTATGATTCAGGAGATGGTGGAAGCTAAATGTGAGGTGAATTTTCCTCTGGATAGAGATGAGGCAGATATTGTGAGTAGGTTGGATTTTCAGGAGTTGTCTCCCACCTCAGCTTGTGTAAGGAGAGGTAGAGATGCTATGAAGAAGGTTGAAAGGGTGGGAAGGTGGATGCCCCCTCAGAATGAGTTTATCAAGATTAACACCGATGGCTCCTCTAGGGGTAACCCAGGCCCTCTTGGGGTTGGTGGTGTTGGTGGTGTTGGTAGGAATCATATGGGGGAGGTGATTTTCTTCTTTTCGGTGCATAAAGGGTGGTAGTCTAATAACTTTATGGAGGGATTTGCAATTCTCTATGCCCTGGAGCGTGCTTGGGAGTTGGTACGAAGGAAGGTTATCTGTGAATTGGATTCACAAATTATTGTTAACTTGTTGACAGAGCAGAAGGTGAGTTGGATTCATTGGCTATTGGCAGGGATTGCTCATCAAATTCTTCAAATTAGTTCTTTGATGGAGTAGGTGTCTTTCATTCACAATCCTTGTGAATGGAATAGAGCAGATGATTATTTGGCTAAGTGGGCCTCGGAACATGGTAATGATTGGAAAGTTGAAGGTTGGGAGCATCTCTCCTCAGATTACTGTCAAGACTTGCAAAAGATTTTTGCTGAGAACATGGATAGTTATGAAGCTAGGTGATCTTTGGTTGGGTTTGTGGTTCATTTCTGGGGCCTTGGGGCTCTGGTTCTCTTTGTAATTCTTGTGTCTAATTTTCAATAAAGTTTTTACGCCTTTATTCAAAAAAAGATGTTAACTCTCCTACAAAATAATGTTATTGTAGACAATATAAGAATTCTTGCATGGAATCTATGTCTTATGATGATTTCATCAAGATAGAAGATTGTATGTCATTTTCCACAAGTTGAGGACTAGAGCTAAGATATGAGAGAGAATGAAAAGTGAAAACTTTAGAAATGAATTATGATTTAAAATGATACTAAATAGAGTGCTCTAACAATTTTTGATGTTAATATAGAATGAATAAAACCTAAGCAAGGAGAATTTTAGTAAGATACAATTATTAGCATAAAATATATCATTGTCCACCACTTAGTTTAGATAGTGATTGTGGTGATAGTTACATACAATTTTTTTCAATTACAATTATATTTACTATGTTTCCGCTCTTTTTATATTTATTTATAGGTGATCAAAAAATATTGTGTTCTACTTTTCGACTAAAGTGGGACATTGAAATCAACACTTTCTTCACTTTATGACACCTATAATAGCTAAGATGTCATGAATTCAAAGATAATGCAAACTAGTGATTTGAGAGATTTTCTATGTAGATTATCTATCTATATATCTATCTATCTATGTATATCAATATGTATATGTATGTGTATATGTATATATATATATAACGAGAGAGAGAGAGAGAGAGAGAGAGAGAGAGAGAGAGAGAGAGAGAGAGAGAGAGAGAGAGAGGTTGTGGTTTTTTTATTTTTAGTAACTTTTTTAACAATTAACAATATTTTTAATAAGGGGCCTTTATCTCACAATGCATTTTTTTTCTTATAGAAAGGATAAAATCCTATTTTTTTTTAAATATAGATTTGTAACACCAATATTTAGTGCATGAATAATTTTTCATAATTTTTGTCGCATATATTTCCTAATTATGTGATGCATAAAAATGGAACCAAGTAACTGAGACCTAATCCCACTCTAATATACACATTGGAATACGAAAGAGCCTAGGGAGATATCTCACTTTGACTACTTCTTGTGAGAGAAAGAGAGAGTCAAGGAATATCTCTTAGGGTTTCTATTCCTTTGTTGTAATGTAGAGGAGATGTGCAAGAATGCAATGATCAATTTGTGATGGTGAAATTTGGAACTAAGGTCACCTCAAGTAGGTTAAGACCACTAATTAACCAAAAAAATAAAATAAGGATGCACCTTCAATAGATCCAACCTCAATTCTATTAGGAAGAGAGTTGAATGTTGATCGAGTTCCTATTCCCCCTTTTGTTTGAAGTTGTGTAATTTTGAATTAGGTTTGGAAATTGCAAACACTAAATCTATTGGAATGAGATGGTAATAACACAGTGTTGCATAAATCAAATGGAGTGACAAGATAAGAGCTAAGCTATAGAAGTGGATCAGAGTCCACACTTGAAAATTCGAGAAAATTTGTCAGGGCCATGTGTTCGGACCAAGTAGTAGTGCCCTAGTCCCTCTATAGCGCCCTGGTCCTAGGAGGTCTTCAGAGGATCTACAAAAGGCAATTCACTTCGTCTCTCTCTCCTCTGTCCTTTCCAGCCCTATATGGCTCCTGAATCTGCAACTTACACACCAAAAGAAGGGAATTGTGTTGTGGGTGGCTATATAAGGATTTGCCTTAGTCAAAACCCTTGTTTTGGTGATTTCCACCTAGACAAATAGTTGATAGTGTATTGAAATGTGTGTTCAAGACAATTGTGTGTATGCAAGATCCTAAATAAATGAGAAAGTAGGTCTAGAGTTCTACCCTACGCTTTGGAGAGTAAACCCTAAATGATTGTAAATGTAAATGTAAATTCAAATGCCACAATGGATCTAAAGAATGAATATAAATATAAAAATGAATGTAATGAAGCTCATACAAGGACATATAAATAACATGAAACCATACCAAACCCTAAGGGAGAGGTACAACCCAATCAACAGTCGGTGATCTCCTATTACTCTTCAATTTCTTCAAAGATCCTATTGGTGATGAAAATAGTTGATGTAGACTTGATAAATGCTTGATGATTTGTTGATGAAGACTCCACATAACCTTCACTTTCACTTAATAAGAGGCTCCTTCCAAAATTGCTTGATGATGGATTGAATTTGATGCCTCAAATGAGGAAAGGAAAGGCTATATGTATGAAACCCTAACTTTGTTTTGGGTCATAGGCTAACCTAGAAATGGTATTTTTCACCAATTTCTTAGATTTGAATATTAAAATACCACCAAAAAATTCTCCCAAAATTTGGGGAGAAAAAGTTGGGACCAGGTAACTAGCTACTTGGTCTGAACACATAATCTGACTAGCTTTTTGCCAAATTTTTTAGGAAGCAAGATATTGTGATTTTAGAGATAATTCCAAGATTATGTGGAATTTTGAGGTAGCTAGATATGCTAAATCAATCCTTGAAGGTCGAAATAAGACATAATTAGGGTATTTGATGAAATGATTAATTGGAAGAATAAAATAAAAAGGAGTGCACTTAGGGTAAAGAGCCCAAGTTTATGATGTGTAGAGGGATACAAGAAGACTTTAGATTTAATTTAATTAATTAATTAAATTCTTAAAGGGAATTTGAAATGAAAAATGCAAACACAGTAAGGCAAGTGCTAACCTAAGCGTGGAATTGTACCACACAATTAAGGGTGTACAATTTATGACACTGTATTTATCCCCCACTTTCATGGTCGTATGACACTACGTGCATATGCAAGCTAAAGTACAGAAAAGTAAGCATTTCATGGAAAAAGGAAATATGAATAAGGTGCTGAATGAAGCCCCTAGTGATATTTGAAATACACTTGTTACGAACCACATCCTACAAAACAACATGTTAGATAAAATAACAAAATCACCTAAATTCTTACTAGGGAAGTGATGAAATTTGTGGGTAGCTATATGCCCCCCCTGTTTCAACTTGATAATTTAGTGAGGTGAAATAGGGTATCATGTTTACCACAGTGAATTGTGAAAGAGGAATTGATGATAAATGCTCACAACAAGGTTCAATACAAGATTAAAACTAATGGAGAAACATTTAGTAAGAAAGAGAACTAGGCCACAATTCCAACACAACCAAGAGTGTGAGGATTGGAGCTCCCTAAAACAAGATGAAAGATTAAGTAGAAAAAGTAATATGGGTTAGGAAAATAATTGCCTTCTAAATATTAGGTATTTTTTGATGAATAAAAGAAGGAAGAGATCCTTGTCCAAATATATCCACCTTCAAGAATAGAGGGGGATTTTTGATAAGGAATCATCTTGAAGGATAGGAAGGAAAAATAAGAATGCACACCTTCTCCAATATTGAGTTAAAGTGGATTCTTAGCAAAGGATTGCACACTTTCACTAAGGAGAGATTATTCATGGAAGATATATCATTATCAACAAAGAATAAGTCCTAAATAGGGAACACATATTCTATGCGATAGATTAAATCCATTTGAAAAATACAACTCAACAAAGGAAAGGTGAATCATTGGAAAAAGAGAGAAGATTGAAATACCACCCTTTCCCCCCCAATTATAGAGGCAAAGACATCAAAGAGAGATCATTTATAAAAGAGAAATTCTTCTAAAAGAAGGAAAGAGATCCTCATCAGGGATATGCACGTTCACAACATAGAAGTGTTTCTTATTAAAGATACCACTCAATAAAGAAAAGAATTTGATGAATGATTATAGACATCCAACACCAAGGAAGAGGTCCCAATTAAGGACATGTACTTAAGATCCTCATTAGGGATAATTGCACCAATATGAGAGAGGGATATACACCTCTACAATCAATAAGAGATCCTCATAGAAGACACTACTTCACAAAGGGGAAAATTTTAATCTTAAGAAGTAGAGATGTTTTAAATCACTCTAACCCTCATACATAGAGATAAGAGATGGGACAAAAATAGGCTATTATGTTCCTTCCAAAGTATGATTGCACATGAAATTGTACTATCATGAATGACAATGAGCCCCCAGTAAGTGAGCTACCAATATCACATAATGATAAGCAACGTAATAGAGACTAATGTTATTTAAATGTATGATAGATTTGATGAAGAGTTTGACTATGACATGTTAAATTCTCTACCATCGATGAGAGGAAAAACATGTATAAGATGATGAGTAGTGAAAGATCAAGGAAGTAGTTTATAGGAGAACAATAGGCCACTAAACTGTTGCACAAAAGAAACCTTAGGAAAGGGAAATGTATAACTCAATAGATCCTTATTTATAGAAGAGAAGATATTAGAATGAATAAAAGATAAAGCCTCATAAGTGGGATTGGCAACCTCTTGGGGAGATTCATAAAGAGACTTGTCAATTGTCACCATTTTCTCATGAGTGGGATGAGTGTTGAGAGATGTAGAGGATGATTTAATTGAGAGGAAGTCATCATCACTACTAAATGTAGAATTCACATTGAGAGAGGGTCTTTTAGATGCTTTGTTGGACTTTGAAGGATTATATCCAAGGCTAAATGAAGCTTCATGTATGTTATTTTTTAAAGGAACCTTAATCTCTTGTTCATTTACACCACAACCATTGCCATTATATCCAATCTTAGCTAAGATATGAAAATTAGGACCATAAAGGGATGCCATATCAGAAAGAGATGGTAGAGACTCATGGGACTCAATGCCATAAGTAGATGAATAAAAAGAATGTGAATAATTGTTTGAATTAGAAGCAGCCACAAAATTGTTACCAAGTTCTTTAGACAAAGTGGATTTGTTTTTAGGTTCATCCTTATCTTTCTCCTCAAATTTAGATCCTTTCCACGAGACCCTATACTCTCCCACAAAAGTAGGGTTAAAGTCTAGAGATCCCCAATTGTTATCTGAGAGTACACCTTTGGAAGAAGATTCAGATTGAGTAGGATCCTTTTCAAGAGTCTTGGAATCACTAGAGGGAATCAAGGCTATTCAAGGAAATAGGCATAGCTGGAGATATAGGAGTATTTTCATAAGGATTGGAAGTAGTTGAACAAGAAGATGAGGTTTGCAATAGAGAATTTAAATTGGTATCAACAAACAAGGTATGCATCTTATTGTTGTAGATGAACTTAAGTTGCCTATGCAAAGTAGAAGGGACAACTTGCATACAATGAAGCCAAGGTCATTCTAATAGAAGATTGTAACTAAGCTTATCAGGCATGACATGAATAGGTATAGGTAAAATAATAGGTCCCACCTTCATAGGAAAGGTTATAGTACCTAAATATTTTTTAGCAATATTGTCAAAGCCATGAATAGTAAGAGAGTCAGGTTGAAGAGAAGAAGGGTCCACCTTAACTTCAGGCAGTAAATCGATGCTACAAATATTAAGGCGAGATCTATTGTCCACTAAGGTTCTTCTTATAGAATTACCATTGATAAGAACAACTATCATAATAGGACCATATTGATGTTGAATCTCATGGGAGGGTAGTTCTCATCTTGTGTGAACACAATTCGAGCTTTAGATTCTTTCATAGGATCAATCAAAGAAGTCATATTATTAGGTGTCACTATGAGTGGGACATCTAAGTTCTTTAAAGCATCTTGTAACATTCTATGATGTGTAGATAAAGTTTGAATTAAATACCAAAGAGATATCTTGGTAGGAGTAGCTTTAAGTTGTTCAATAAGATCATACTTCTTACCAAGAGTTTGTGAGATATGAGGTGCTTGTGGAAGAATGGGTTGGGATGTGGGAAGTGAATGAGTTTGTGAGATATGTCTGGGCAATAGAATTGTAACTCTCTTAGGTGATTTGTTTAGCAAAACTCATAAGGACTCTTAGTGGGATATCCTCCTTTCACAATAATAATCAGTTTGTTGGGAGTGCAAAAGACATCATTACTATAACCACCTTGAACCACAAAGAGAGGCTTATTAAGAGGTTGAGAATTTGAGGAAGGACTAGCACCTTCAACTATGAAGAGGGGTTTATTAGGTGTTCCATAACCATTCAAATGTATCATATTGATTAAAGATAGTTTGGAAACATGTGAAGAGGGTCTAGAAAAGTCAAAATCATCAATTTGTTCGTAAAGAGGATTATCAACCTTAAGTTTTTCTTCATGAGTAGGATTTTCTTTAGATTGAATAGAAGGGATATCCTCATAAAGGGGATTGTTAATGACATCAAACCCTGTGACCTAAGATCATTCTCTTGCTACAAGGTATCCTTATAAAGAGTATGCACTTTAGGAGAAGGATCAACATCATTCACATGATAAAGATTGTTATGAGAAGTGTTGATAGTCTCTTCTTGCTTATAAATATAATCATGAATAGGATAAATTTTAGGAGGGGGATTACCATGTCATTAATGATTCATCCCTAGTAGGAAGAGTATTGAAATAAGATGTAGTTTTAGTAGGGAAGGTAGGCATCATATCATCCCCTATCACCAAAGGATCCACATGGGGAAGGTACTCTCTATGAGAAGGATTAGCATTACTTTTCAAAGCTTCATCCTTGGGAGGGATATCTTTGAAGGAAACATGAATAATATCTTCTTAAACTAGAGTAGAGCCAAGTTGGGGAGAGGGAAATACTTCATCTTTAGAATAAAAATGATTAAAATGAATAGAAGGTGAGTTGTTATTAAGGGAATCATAAAACATATCACCCACTTTTACCATGACATCATCTTCTTTGACCAGGGGACTCTCATATGGGAGGGACAAATTTAGAGAATAATCAATACCATCATCTAATGGTTCATCCCAAATAGGGAGATTATTGAGAGAATTTTTATAACAATTTTCTTGCACTGTGGTGCCCACATGGATAGGGTCAATTTTGGGAGAGGGAATTAATGCTTCATCTTTAGGAGGAATTAACAAAGTTTTTATTGAAATCATCCTCTTGGCTTAAAATGTCCTTAATAGGTTCCTTAATAAGGTGATGGAGTGTTAAAGCAAAGTCTAGGAAACTATTATGAAACATTTTTTATATTTATGAAATGAAAGAAATAATGCAAGCAAAGAAAGTAAACTAAATGTCTAAAATTTGAAGTAATTATGTGATACACTAAATGCAAGTGTAGAAGTGCATGAGCTATATATTTAAGAAATGAACACACAATGCATATGTTATTTTTGAGATTTTTTAAATTTTTTTGATAGAAAAGAAACATGCAATCAGAAAATGCAAATCTAAGAAGGTCGGATTCACGTCGAGTTCGCCAAAATGTGGAGCATAAAAATGGAACCAAGTAACTAAGACCTAATCCCACTCTCATGTACACATTGGAATATGAAAGAGCCTAGGAAGATATCTCACTTTGACTACCTCTTGTGAGAGAAAGAGAGAGTCAAGGAATATCTCTTAGGGTTTATATTCCTTTACTGTAATGTAGAGGAGATGTGCAAGAATGCAATGACCAACTTGTGATGGAAATTTGGAACCAAGGTCACCTTAAGTAGGTTAAGACCACTAATTAACCAACACATTAGATGAAGGATGAACCTTCAATAGATCCAACCTCAATTCTATTAGAAAGAGAGTTGAATTCTAATTGAGGTCCTATTCCCCCTTTTGTTTGAAGTTTTGTAATTTTGAATTAGGTTTGGAAATTTCAAACACTAAATCTATTGAAATAGAATGGTAAGAAGACAATGTTGCAAAAATTAAACAGAGCCACAAGATAAAAGCTAAGCTATAGAAGAGGATCAAAGTCCACAATTGAAAATTTTGGAAAAACTATCAGGACTATGTGTTCAAACCAGGTAGTAGTGCCCTGGTCCTCTTCTAGCACTCTAATCCCTCTGTAGCATCTTAGTTCTGAGAGGTCTTCAGAGGATCAAAAAAAGGCATTTCACTTTGTATCGATCTCCTCTATCCTTTCTAGCCTTGTATGGCTCCAGAATCTGTAACTTACACACCAAAAGAAGGGAAATTGTGTTGTGGGTGGCTATATAGGGATTTGTCTTAGTCAAAACTAGGTTGTTTTGGTGATTTCCACCTCCACAAATAGTTGATAATTTATTGAAAATATGTGCACAAGAATCTTGTGTATGCAAGACATGGGGGCTTCACTAAATAGGCAATATCATATCACATGCGTTCATATTGGGGGGTTTAATATATCAAAAATGAGGGTGCAATATATTGCCCATAGGTGAAAATAGGGGGGTTTTTAATTCAAGATATGAAAAATGCAATATTTTGTGCAAATAGGGGGGCTTTAGATTTAGGCTGTGTATTGGGAGGGGGTGGAAAAAAGGGAGTTTAGGGCAATATTTTTTGAAAATAGGGGGATTTTTTAGTATTCAATGAACACAAGTGATATAACCCAGGTTCACTAACTGAAGCCCCTATGATGTAAGATCCTAAATGAACAAGAAAGTAGGTCTAGAGATCTACCCTACACTTGGAGAGTAAACCCTAAATGAGTTTGAACAAGAAAGTAGGTCTAGAGATCTACCCTACACTTGGAGAGTAAACCCTAAATGAGTGTAAATGTAAATGTAAATGATTCAAATCACAAATGCCACAATGGATCTAATGCATGAATGTAAATCTGAAAATAAAAGTCATGAAGCTCATACAAGGACATGAAAATAACATGAAACTATACCAAACCCTAAGGGAGAGGTACAAGCCAATCAACAGTCGGTGATCTCCTATTACTCTTCAATGTCTTCAAAGCTCCTATTGCTGATGAAAATAGTTGATGTAGACTTGATAAATTCTTGATGATTTTTTGATGAAGACTCCACATAACCTTCACTTTCACTTCATAAGAGGCTCCTTCCAAAATTGCTTGATGATGCATTGAATTTGATGCTTCAAATGAGGAAAGGAAAGGCTATATGTATGAAACCCTAACTTTGTTTTGGGTCATAGGCTGACCTAGAAATGGTACTTTTTTCCAATTTCTTGGATTTGAATATTAAAATACTACCAAAACATGCTCCTGAAATTTGGGGAGAAAAAGTCAAGACCGAGTAGCTAGCTACCTGGTCCAAACACACGGTCTAACCAACTTTTCACCAAATTTTTTAAGAAGCAAGATATTGTCATTTTAGAGCTAATTCCAAGAGTATGTGGAAATTTGACGCATCTAGATATGCGAAATCGGGCCTTGAAGGTCAAAATAAGCCATAATTAGAGTATTTGATGAAATGGTTAATTGGAAGAATAAAATAAAAGGGGCACACTTAGGGTAAACGGCCCAAATTTTTTGATGTGTAGAGGGATAAAAGAAGACTTTAGATTTAATTTAATTAATTAATTAATTAAATTCTTAAAGGGAGTTTGAAATGCAAAATGCAAAGACACTAAGGCAAGTGCTAACCTAAGCATGGAATTGTACCACCTAATTAAGGGTGTACAATTACCATGCTACAAATTTATTTTTGAAGTCAAAGTAATTATAATTTGGACATAGGTTTACATGTCACATCACATAATTCTTTTTGTCTTCATTTGAATTAGCTTCTTCTTTTTTGTAAAGCAGAAAATCGCAATTGAACCCTAGTTGCACTCCCCTCTTCCAACTCCGAGGAGAGAGAAGGGAGGTTCGCTAGGGTTGATGGTTTTCACTTAGGGGAGAGACTTTACATTCAAAAGAGGGGTTGAAACCAACAAGATCCAATCCCACACAAGGCAAGATTGGATGCTAAATGTCTTTCAAGGGGTTAAGACAGCAAGGCTACCCTCTTTTGTAAAGAATGTACATAGGAGA
Organism: Cryptomeria japonica; assembly: GCF_030272615.1. Lineage (NCBI taxonomy): Eukaryota > Viridiplantae > Streptophyta > Pinopsida > Cupressales > Cupressaceae > Cryptomeria > Cryptomeria japonica. The sequence goes on from NC_081411.1 coordinate 833,364,279, forward strand.
ATTAAGCTAGGAATGCATAGAAAGTGATAAAGATTTTCTTATAAACTGAGATAGGGATATAGTATGAAGCTGCGGACCTGGAATTAGCAGTAAAATGTCGATACGGCGCTGTCCTGCAAATTTGAGCAAAAGTTGTCGAGACGATGGCGCCCGGTGCCACGGTCCTCCAAAAAATCCGTGAAACGAAGGGGGATCTGTTCGTCTCTGCACAAGGATTCCAGATCTTCAATTTCAGTCGTGTACCTGCAACCTACACACAGAAAAGCGAAGACGATTGGGGGGTTAGGGATTAGGGGTTTGCCTTTAGGTCAAACCTCGGTTTTGGAATTAACCAAGAAATGAGAAATGTTGTAAATGTAAATGTCTGTAATGTAAAACAAGTACTAATACCTTGTTCTAAGGATGTTTGTATCCTTATGTGCGAAGGTATAGATGTTGTATGTTGTATGTTGTAGTATGTAGTATGTAGCATGTAGTAAGTGATCTCCTCTTCAATGGTTGAATCCTTGACTTGAATGCAACACTTAGCCTTGAATGGAGACTTAGAAGGAATGCTTGAATGCTTGAATGCTTGAATGTTTGAATCTTGTTTTCGCCTTTTTCCATCTCCCCAAATGAGAGAGGAAAATGTCGTTTATATACTTGCCAATTAGGGTTAAAAGACTGATTTTCCCGACCTTAGGCCGACCAGGGAACAATAATTTCCAAATTGCAATCAAAAAGACCCGAAGTCCCTTAGGAGACCGGGCCCAAAATAGGCCCAGGGACCAGGGCGTTAGGCACCATGGTCCTGGGGGACCAGGGCGCTGAGCGCCCTGGTCCTGAAGGACCAGGGCACTAGGTGCTCTGGTCCCACCTCCCGGGATAGCAGGGTGCAAGGAGGTTCAGGCCAGGGTACTTGAAAAATGTAGTTTTTAGTGTCATAATCAGGTTTCGGGGTCTCCATTCAGGTTGCGTGTTGCGTCGCCATCATGAAGACCGAAATGCAGTCGAAATTGCAAGTGTCACAATTTTAGGACGCTACATTTAGCCCCCACTTTAGCGGGAGTATGTATGCTCATACTTCTGGTAAAGTACAAGGAAACAACATTGAAAGACTTTTACCACGTCAAGGAGGCAAGAGACACCAAGCCCCCAGTGGACTAAGGATCTTACGACTTCGATTGACAAAGTAAAAGGGAAAATCACGAGGGAGAACCATGACTGTCAGTAGTAAGGTTCCCTCACTATGAGTCATGCAAGAGAAATACCGAAAATTTTCAAGGCAAAGCTAAGTTCGCCAAGAAATTTTCAAGTATCGTGAAGGGATAGACAGGGTGTATGCCCCCCTACGTTAAAGCGATCGCACACGCCTCAACGGGGGTGATTGTTTTAACGTAGTGATACACATAAGAGATGAGAAAGGAAAGGAGCACGTTATCGCAAAGATTTAGCCCCCAAGTGTGAGATAAACCCAAGGATAATAGACACAAAACACAAAGTATGAGGTGACTTCGCTTTCCTTGGGGTCAGTATGCTGTATGATAATTCATGTATATCATATGTATGTATGCATAATTGTTCTTCATTCCCCAATCAAGGAAGGTCACCTAGAAGAAGGGAACACATGTGTCTTTTGAGTCAACATGAGAGAGACCAAAAGAGATCTCAATGCTTTGCATCGTCCTCAAGTAGACAACACTAAGGACAACAAATAGAAGAATGAGAATAACACATAGAAGAAGTAACAAAAGAGAGGAGGAGAGAATCTGCTACGCTAATGAAACTAGTCTAGCACTCATCTACCCCCCGATCTTGCTGATCAATGTTTCGGGAAGGCAGGGAACACACTAGAGGAGGAACATCCAACATAGCAGATGGAGCTATCACAAGATCCAAACAAGGGCTATGTTCATGTTCCAAGCCACATTGTTCTTGTCTAGGAGCTAGGATAAGTGCTTTAGAAAATTTGTTAGATAAATGGTTATCAACATCAACATATTCATATTCACTATCAGAAGCAAGAGAAGTAACATTTTCATCATGAATAACATTTTCATCTATATCATTATCAAGATTTATAAAAATAGGATCTTTAACTCGCACAGGATCAAAACCATCATGCATCTTATGTTTAGGAGATTTTGGAGAAAATGGAATAATGCTTGTTGAAGGTGTTTTTGGGGATTGCAAAGTTTGAGAAGCAGCTGCTTGAGCTCTAAGACGATGCTTTCGTCGACGTTCACGCGCAGAACGATTTTGTCTAGTCTTAGTAGGAAGTGGAGAAGATTGAGGAGGAGAAATGTTCTCATCCTTATCACTTGGGTGTTTAGGTTGTGGTCTCTTAGGCTGGATAATAGGAGAAGAGGAAGGTCTCTTCTCTCCATAAGAGGAAGGAGGAGGAACTGCTCCATATAAAGGAGGAATATTTGGTTTAGGAAGAAGTCCAAGTCCATCATGACGAGGAGGTATAGGTTTTCTTTTAGAAGGTTTATTAGGTGTAGACATAGTCACATCCATAGGGATGGGTTGGGAATCTTCTTGAGGAAAGACATTAGTTTTATCTTTCAAAGGAAGAACTTCCTTCTCAAGAATGATAGGAATATCAAGTTTAGGTGTTCTAGGTTCACTTAGAGATAGGATCATATCTGTTTTCCACTTTTGATAAGATTTGAAAAGATGATCACTTCGCGGAGGAAGAGATTGGAATTGTTTAGGCCAAAAGTAATCAATAGGAACGCTAGAAGTTCTTTCAGCTGGTTTAAAGAGACTATGATTGACAGTAACAACTTCACCATTATGGGGAAATTTCAAACATTTATGAATAGGAGAAGCAATAGCTTTCATGGAAGATAGCCAAGGATAGCCAAGCTTCACACAAAATTGTTCGGATGAAGGAATAATAGCAAAGCTCACATCAAGGGATTTGTTATGGACCTCAATAGGCAATGTAATAGAACCAATTGCAGGAGAAGAAAATGCATCAAATAATTTCACAACCACATCTATTTTGTCATAGATCACTTGATTCAATTGCAAAGTAAAAAGAAATTCTTCAGTAATAACATTAACCATGCACGAAGGATCAATAAGCACTCCACGGCAAGGTGTATTCTTAATTTTTGCAACTATGTATAAAGGACCATAAGGTGCCCTGATAGTTTCACTAGAATCAAATGTGATGGAAGGTTCTTTAGGGTTTTCTTGTTGCTCTACAAAGTTAATCACATTCGGAGTCATAGACACAAGACCATCAGATGAGAGAGAGGAATCATTAGCCTCAATCGCATTAGAGGTATGAGAAGGCAATGGATCAGTAAAAATCTGAAGATTTTGGTTAGGAGGAGCTACAAATGTGTTGCCTTTGTCATTCACTCCAGAAACAGAGATAGTATTATTATCAATCAAATCTTGAATCTTATCCTTTAAAGAAAAACATTTTTCAGTATCATACCCAGGCTGACGATGAAATTGACAAAAAGATTTGTTATCAAAATAGGGTGAATTAATCTTTGCAGGATCTATTTGCCTTATAGGAGGGAGAGTAAGCACATTTTGTTCCAATAACTTATTCATAATACTATGCAATGATTCATTCAAAGGAGTAAACTTTCTTTCTTTCTTGAAAAACTTAGAAATAGGAGGCACACCTGATGCTGCATTCACATTGTTGTTGATGATGTTTTCATTGAATTTAACAGACTCTCTGTTCGGTTTAAACTTTCCAAATGGTTGTTGACTACTATCACCCTTATCACTCGGAGCCATAAGATTTGCTTGTTCCATTTGACTCACAGTCAGTTGATAATTGTGAAGAGTTGCACACAACTGTTGGAAAGAAGTAAACTCAGAAAACAGAAGTTTGTCTTGAATATCTTTTTGTAAATTAGAAATAAAGATTCTTTGAATATCATTATCAGGCACTGGAAAAGAAATTTGAGCATACAAATGCTTATATCTACCAATGAAATCAGTCACTTTTTCTTTAACACCTTGTTTACAATGCATTAAATCAATCAAAGTAACTTTAGGACTTATATTGTTTTGAAATTGTTGAATGAAAGCATTTGCAAGTTGTTCGAAAGAAGTAATAGAATAAGAAGGAAATGAGCAATACCATTGTAGGGCTTTATCTCTTAATGTTCTAGTAAACAGTTTTGCAAGCAACCTTTGGTCATAAGCAAAATCGGTACATATTGTTTGAAAAATCTTAACATGTATTAGAGGATCACCTTTACCATTATAAAGCTCCAAATGTGGGATTTCAACATGTTTAGGGGGAATAGCTCGAACAATCTCAAGAGAAAGTGGGCTCGCAACATCAAATGTGGGCACACTAAAATTAGATTGATTCATAGAGGCAATTTGTTGCTGTAAAGAAGAGACAGTTTGTGCAAGATTGTTAATGGTCGCTTCAGTCGAAGAGTTCATATTAGATGTGTTAGATTGAGATGGAGGTATTATGTTATTGAAAGAAGGTATTGATTGAGAGTAAGGTGGCGGGACGCTATGATAGTTAGTCATAGGAGATGATTGGAAAGGAGGAACACTACAAGGAGGAATGGAATGGTTGAATGAATTGCCCCCTTGCGCCAGGTTCATTTGTGGAGATGTAATAGGAACACTCATTGAAGGAATGAATGAAGAAGTCGGATTAAATGAAGGAAGAGGATTAATTGAAGAAGAAGGAGGATTGCCCCCATGACTAGTGATCACAGGGGGAATGTCTTGTATAGAAGTAGTCATTATGTTTGATGTAAAGGTAGGTATGCTAGCAATAGAAGTTGTCAAAGGAATAGAATGATTGACTTGTGTAGGAGGTTGTGTATAACCTAAAGATTCGGCACAACTCTTCATAGGCATCACGTTCGAATCCACAATGTGTGCAATACCACGCAAAATATCAATTCCATTCTTATCACTTTGAAGCATATGTTTTAGACCCTCAATTAAAGGAAGAGCTTGACTATCAGGGTATTCATGAGACATCCATTGGTGAAAATCATCAAACTGATTATCCAATTTCGAAATTTGTTCTACAGAAACCTCATGGAGAGCTTCTTCATCATTAGGAGGATTAGAGGAATTACCCATGTCCTCGTTAAAAAGGCTATTCAAATTAGGTTCCATCTCCTCGGTAATTAAACCTCGGAAAGACTTAATTCTACGGCTTTGTCTAACGGGAATAGTGTAAGTAGGGCTTATTGTTGTAAAACTCATGCACTAGAAAGGAAGAGGAAATTTTGAATTTAGAGGTAGCAATTTTCAGTAAAAGCAGCCAATCTTCCAGATTTAAGCTGTTAAATGCAATCACGACAGTCTCCCGAAATTTCGGAAAAAATGTCCGGGACCATGGCGCTCGGAGTGCAACACGGTCCTTGCAACTTTTTTCGAAATTTGCAGGGATGAAAGGTATGTTGATTTTAAAGCTAATCTGAAAAAATTGAGTGATTTTACGATTTGTAGATAGGCCAAATTAAAGTTGCAATCTCAAAATTGAACCCTACCAAGATTGTCGAAAAATGCAAAATTTGAATTTTGAAAAAGAGAGGGAAACTGAAATTTTGAATTTTATGATTTTAGAGGGAATGCCAAAAGCAATGCAAGTTTTGAAATTCAAAAGTTGACTCAATTTCACGCAAAATTCAATTTTGAAAGCGGAAACCAAAGTTGTTGTAATTAAACACTTAATTTCAAAAGTCACAAATTGCAAGAATTTGAATAAAGCACTGAAATTTCGAATGAATGCAAACACACTTTTCAAATTTAGGACAGTAAGAACACAATTTTGACACAAAATTTCAATTTCAATGATTTTTGAATGATTAGAAGCCTTAAACCAAACAATCACAAGACCAACTTTGACTGTAATTTTGAAAGTGTTATAATTGATAAAATCAGCCAAAATTCTGGATTTTAGTAGGAAAATACAGTAAGATCTAGCTCCCGAAATTTCAGAAAAAATGTTGGGGACGATGGCGCTCGGAGTGCACACGGTCCTCACAACTTTTTTCCAAATTTTCAGGGATGAAAGATATTGTGATTTTATTGCAGAATCCAAAGTTACAGCTGATTTGGAGATGTTTTGATCGGTCAAATTGTCGGACAAAGGTTGAATCAAGAGGGTTTCAAAAATTAGGGTTTTGACACTTAACCACTTAATTTTAAAAATTAAAGCACAGATATGAATTGATAATTTGTAATAGAAGGGCAGATCTGAAGCAAGCATTAACAATTAAATATTTCACAAGTTCAATTTCCAAAAAGAAAATTTAGGGTTTTTATGCAATCAACCTCTAAACTTTGCAAAAGATCAAACATGGAAATGTAATCAAGGAATCAATTTTCAGATCTAATCATGAATAATCAAAAAGGATGTTCACGTCGGGTTCACCAAAATGTAAAGCCGAAAATCGCAGTCGAACCCTAGTTGCACTCCCCTCTTCCAAATCCGAGGAGAGAGAAGGGAGGTTCGCTAGGGTTGATGGTTTTCACTTAGGGGAGAGACTTTACATTCAAAAGAGGGGTTGAAACCCACAAGATCCAATCCCACACAAGGCAAGATTGGATGATAAATGTGTTTCAAGGGGTTAAGACAACAAGGCTACCCTCTTTTGTAAAGAATGTACATAGGAGAATTAAGCTAGGAATGCATAGAAAGTGATAAAGATTCGCTTATAAACTGAGATAGGGATATAGTATGAAGCTGCGGACCTGGAATTAGCAGTAAAATGTCGATACGGCGCTGTCCTGCAAATTTGAGCAAAAGTTGTCAGGACGATGGCGCCCGGCGCCACGGTCCTCCGAAAAATCCATGAAACGAAGGGGGATCTGTTCGTCTCTGCACAAGGATTCCAGATCTTCAATTTCAGTCACGTACCTGCAACCTACCCACAGAAAAGCAAAGACGATTGGGGGGTTAGGGATTAGGGGTTTGCCTTTAGGTCAAACCCCGGTTTTGGAATTAACCAAGAAATGAGAAATGCTGTAAATGTAAATGTCTGTAATGTAAAACAAGTACTAATACCTTGTTCTAAGGATGTTTGTATCCTTATGTGCGAAGGTATAGATGTTGTATGTTGTATGTTGTAGTATGTAGTATGTAGCATGTAGTAAGTGATCTCCTCTTCAATGGTTGAATCCTTGACTTGAATGCAACACTTAGCCTTGAATGGAGACTTAGAAGGAATGCTTGAATGCTTGAATGTTTGAATCTTGCTTTCGCCTTTTTCCATCTCCCCAAATGAGAGAGGAAAATGTCGTTTATATACTTGCCAATTAGGGTTAAAAGACTGATTTTCCCGACCTTAGGCCGACCAGGGAACAATAATTTCCAAATTGCAATCAAAAAGACCCGAAGTCCCCTAGGAGACCGGGCCCAAAATAGGCCCAGGGACCAAGGCGCTAGGCGCCATGGTCCAGGAGGACCAGGGCGCTAGGCGCTCTGGTCCCACCTCCCGGGACAGCAGACAGCAGGGTGCAAGGAGGTTCAGGCCAGGGTACTTGAAAAATGCAGTTTTTAGTGTCATAATCAGGTTTCGGGGTCTCCATTCAGGTTGCGTGTTGCGTCGCCATCGTGAAGACCGAAATGCAGTCGAAATTGCAAGTGTCGCAATTTTAGGACGCTACATTTTTAATTGAAATAAGGACATTAATACCTAGTGAACAAATATTTTTAGATTTTTTTTCTTTATTTTCCTATTTTTATGCATGTGTTAATAAAGACCTTGATGGTTAATAAAAAACCTACCCAAAAACATCCTTACAACTTATTGCCCAAATCTTGAGTTTGAAATGAGAATATCGCCTAGTGTCCCCTCCCATCCCAACATCTCTTTACCCTTCAAATAAATATATTCAAAATTATACTTTTAGGGAAGCTTATAATGAGCGGTTCATACTTATGAAACACAAATTCTAAATGAAATCTTATTATACTTTTTGGAAATATTATAATAAGGGCTACATACTCTAAGGTTGAATATATCAAGGATGATATGGTTTGTTAGATGATACCGTTGTTTCTAATGGAAGCCATGGGGAGATGGTAGATAAGGTAATCATTTGTGAAGAGGGGGAGACCATTTGGATACTATCAGTCCTCATGTTGATAGAACCTAAATGAACAATTGAGTGGCAATTCCCTCTCTTTTTGTGCTATATTTAAATAAAAGTTTATATTATCTTTATCATCCCTTTTTCCTTCTATATAGTGTTAACAACATCACATACATAGTGTTCAAGCTTCTTATTTTAGAAATATTAGGAAGTGCTTGTAAATACATTACCATACTTCAAGATTGTAACATTAAGTGACAAGTGTTAATCATCTAAGTGAGATAAATATTGTAAGTTAGTTAGATATAAAGGTTAGTTAGTATGTATAATTTTTTTGGTAAATCAATGTCTTCTATTGATATTTTTGTAATATAATTTGTCTCCCATTCTCTTTAAATTTTTTAGGTGATTATATGATTTCTAAATATGCATTTTCTATAGTTATAGAAAGCCTTTAATTAATAATATAGTTAAGAATTTCATGTGAGAATATTTTTAAGCACAATATATGTGATTGTTTTTTATTAGGATAAAAGAAGTTTTGAAGGGGCCCCAAAACCCTTACAATTAGAGAGCTGCCATCTAAAAATGGACTAGACTACCTGGTAGCAAACCACGAGGTTTAGAAAGGACCTGAAACCTTATGGACTTACAAGCATCCAGATTCCACCACCCCAAGATTGCACAAATAATATACAATAAAAAGAGCAACCGCAACTAGTCAACCACCAGCCAAACATCCAAGAAACAACATTAAAAAAAATTTGGCCCAAGTAGAGGATCTAAGTCATCAAACCATAGATCTTAAAAAATAAAGAACAAGGGTTTTTCAAGTACCCTCAACCAACATGAAGGGTTTTCCCAAGCTCCCTTAACGTGTAACAAAATCTCCAGACCATAAAACACCATAAAGACATACCCTAACCAAAAACACACATTGGCCAAATTGGGCCCTTGAAAACTGTTGGCATCTAGCATGTCCCTGAAAGAAACATAAAATGTAGGGTTTTTCCAGGCTCCCTCAACATTAAGTGTGGGTTTTAGAAGGCTCCCACAACCCGAGAAAAGAGTTCCATGAGGGTTTTGATAGGCTCTCCCAACCAATAACACAAACAACAACAACCGAAATACTACCCCACACCCTCTCTCCACCTCAATAGGAGAGAGAGACACCTCAATAGGACAAGAAGGAGAGAAGACCGACTGCCCATACAACCCACTCTCGACCCAAATCCCATACTTCCTCTCCACCTCCATAGGAGAGAAAACCTCTAATAGAGATCCATGAGAATGGGTAAGAGTAGCAAAGGAAAACCTCACAAAAGAACAAGCAAGGAGAGAATAGAGGGTCCACACTAACGAAATGATCCTCTCACAGGAAAAAAAGATCTCCTTCTCCAAAGATTCAACCCCCATCTCAATGGGGGGAAAGAGAGAGGGTCCTACAGGAAGTGAAGCCAAATCAAATGATGCCCTACTCTAGAACTACTCCAGAACAACCGTTGCCCAGCAACAAAGCCTTAGAACCAGAATAACCATCTCCTCCCACAAAAGATGTCTCCACCTCAATAGGAGACTCCAAACTCATACCAAGAGGAGCAAGAGAAACCCTCACCAAAGAGAAAACCATGAAAGAACAGAGGGTCCACACAGAAAACCTGTCTCACAAAATGAGCACATAGGCCACAACTGCCAACCAAAGGAAGCCCTCCCATTCACAACGAATGGAGGCCTCGTACAATCTAACAAAGCATAAGTCGCACCAGGCCCACCAGAGAAAATAAAAACCCCACTCCCAGAAGGTTGGGCCATCCATCTCCAAATCTGTAAGGCATCGTGGGGAGTCACCAACAAAACCGGAAACAACAAAATAGATCAACATCAATCAAAATTTTTTAAACAAATGCAAAATGATTGATCAAAATTGTTGAAGCCTCCAATCTTATGAGTTTGTCACCTTATCCATACTCATAGTTCAAAAAATCTCCATAGAACCATCTTTTTATTTCAATAGAGTTCAAAATGTGGAAGACGAGCACTCTCTCATTTTTTAGCCCAATCACCCAACTTTTCTAGTTATAACATTTACTTTGTTAGGAGTTTGACATAAACCCGAAAGATAAATAATAATGAGATTGTTAGGAAAAATTGGTCACGAATAGAAAAAAAGAAAAATATTTTTTCCTTACAAATATATAATACATTTTTTATATTTATCTAATTAATAAATTTGAACATATATGATGGTCTTTCTCTCTATTTAAATACAATTAAAAAATAACACCACCGAAATAAAAACATAAACCAATTTTAAAGCTAATAATATGAATGCCATCGAGGTTTTAGCAAATCTTATGTGTTTGAACTATACTTGAATTCGGTCGATAATAATGATCTAATTGCACTCAGACTTGAGTACTTACGTTTAGGAAATTGAAAAGTTAAATTATGTTGAGATTGAAGTTAAAAAAAGATTGCATTGTTGTACTTCTGGACGTGTGGTAGACATTAAAAGACAAAAAGGAAAATACCCAAGAAAAGCAGCCCTGCGCCACGTACTAAGAAAAAGGCGGGCGGTGTTGTAAGTGCTGCTCCCACTATTTCCCGTTTTCAGACTCCACTTGATCACACCGCCCGATCATCATCGCCCCACTACTTCAATCAACACTAAACTTGAACACACCACTTCAATATAAAAATTCGTTGTATCTCAACAAACCACAAGTTTAGCATTGTTTTCTATGCGCAACTTCTCACTCACATCCAATTTCGTTGAAATATCGAAAGAAAGGAAGCACATAATTAGTGGAGCGATGAATTTCCTCCTCCTCTTCCTCCTCCTGTTAATCAACAGCAATGGCGTAAGCTGCAGCCCGCCTGTTCTCCCAGTCAAATGCGACACCAGCGGTTGCGCAGTGAGCAACGCCTACGGAATATTCCCCGACCGATCGACGTGCAGAGCCGCAGCGGCCGTTTTTCCTTCGTCGGAAGAAGAGCTGGTGGCGGCGGTGGCGGCGGGCAGCCGCAACAAGCAGAAAATGCGGGTGGTCACGCGGTGGTCGCACTCCATTCCCAAATTGGTGTGCCCGGGCGGAGAAGAGGGGCTAATCATAAGCACCCAGGAGCTGAAGCGCGTGGTTAGCGTAGACGAGGAGTCCATGAGAATGAGTGTGGAAAGCGGAGCTGCGTTGAGGGATATCATAAGCGCGGCTGCGGATTATAACCTGGCGCTGCCACAAACGCCTTATTGGACGGGGCTCACAATAGGGGGGATCCTCTGTACGGGGGCTCATGGCAGCTCACTCTTTGGGAAGGGAAGTGCTGTTCACGAGTATGTTGTGGGGATGAGATTGGTGGCTCCCCTGAGTGGAGGGAATGCAAGTGTTGTGACTCTCAATTCCTCCCATGCCGATCTCGATGCTGCCAAGGTTTCTCTTGGCCTTCTCGGAGTCATTTCTCAGGTATATTTGAAGCCGTCTAAATTAGGTGAAGCAACTAATATATTTAAACTTTAATGATTAGGTCGTTACAGATTTAATTGTTTTTGACTTTGAGCCAAGATTATACTATAACTCAAATCACTCTCAATATACATGTGATATCTGCTGTCAGATATCTAATAGATACAGAGAATGCTTAATCAATTATTAATTTATTTTTCATATAAAAAGTTCTCACTGTATTACATGATATTTATATTTCTTTAATATAAAATAATATAGTGAAGGCAACTGCAAGTACTTGTCATTTTACTTTTGACGTTTAACTATATTTTGGTTTTCTTAATATTTCTAGAGAAAAACGAATTTTATGTGCTTTTAGAAGTAGTTTAATTTTTATGACATCGCTAAGACAACATATAACTTTTGGTAAATTTGACAAGTACAGGTAACACTACAGTTGCAGCCAATGTTCAAGAGGTCTATCACAAACGTTAAAAAGGATGAGACAGATTTAGAACAGAGCATAGTGGAATTTGCAAGAACACACGAATTTGGAGACGTGACATGGTATCCCGGACAGCGTAAGGTTGTTTACAGAATAGATGGGAGAGTTCCTGTAAACCAATCTGGAGATGGAGTCAACGACTTTATTGGCTTTCGCCAAACCTTAACTGCAGGCTTGGCCATCACCCGTTCAGCAGGTAATTAAATCCTGCAACCTAATTGCATACATTATGCAATCGACAACTATTTCTTTGTTGAACATCAAGGTTTATATTAGCTAGGCTAATGAAATAAAATCTTCCTCGTTGAAATATTTCAGAGGAGTTACAGGAATCTACAAAGGATGCCAAAGGAAAATGCATGACGGCCAGGATTCAGGTAGGGGCTCTGCAGAGTATTGGTTCAGGCTTCAAGAACAACGATTTAGGGTTTTACACATATCCCATTGTAGGCTACCATAACAAGCTGCAGGCAGCCGGGTCATGTCTCAACTCCACACAAGATTTGCTGCTCACGGCTTGTCCATGGGATCCTCGCATTAAGGGAGAATTCTTCCACCAGACTACCATGAAAATCAGCATGACCAAGATTTCAGACTTCATTACAGACATTAAAAAGCTGAGAGATCTGAATCCCTCTGGTTTGTGTGGGGTGGAGCTCTACAATGGAATTCTCATGCGTTTTGTGAAGGCCTCCAGTGCTTATTTGGGAGCAAATGAGGATTCTGTGGACCTAGATTTCACATATTACCGATCTAAGGACCCCCTGGTTCCTAGACTTGACGAGGATATGCTTGAAGAGATTGAGCAGATGGGTCTGTTTAAATATGGAGGCACTCCCCACTGGGGTAAGAACCGCAACATTGCATTTCAGGGAGTATTGAACAAGTATAAAAAAGGTGGGGACTTTTTGAAAGCTATGAAAAAGTATGATCCTGAGGGATTGTTTTCAAATGAGTGGACTGATGGAGTGCTGGGAATAGGAAAGGAAGGGGTAGTTATAGACAAGGATGGTTGTGCTTTAGAAGGTCTGTGTTTATGTGCAGAGGACAGGCACTGTGCTCCTCACAAAGGTTACTTTTGTTGGGCAGGAAGAGTGTACACCGATGCTAGAGTTTGTAGATATGAAGGATAGAGTAGCACCTTATTGTATGCATTTATTAGATCGGCAATGTTAATTTTGTTAGTTTTGTGTATAGAGGAAAAATATATGAGACGAATAATGTTAGTTTTGTGAATTTTATCACTCTGCAAATCTTTATCTTGATCTTACTAAAAACTATCTTCTAATATATATTTTTTTATCTCCATCCTAGACATCTTGCCTTGGCTCGATCCTAAAAATAAAAGCATTACATCAAAACTTGAACCTGTACTTAAACAAGGATTAATAAAAATAGGTCCTACCCCTCTCATTAATCTATCAGGTTTGCCAAGATTTAAATATTTTCATATTTAATTCTGTGAAAAGAGTGTCACAAAATATTTGGTTGCCTTGGTTTTAACCAACTTTAGATGATAACAACATAAAGAGATTTTAATAATAAAATATCACAATGAAACAATCATACAAGATTATTAAATATAGATTTATCCTTCTAAACCTCTCTAACAAAAAGCAAACATGTAAGTCTTTGAACTAAATAATTACAATACAATTGTAATAGCCAAACTATTTTAGGAGATCAAACACCCACACTTGAGGGGGAATCATTCACAACTATGATATAACATAATTTGTTGAAGTAATCAAGTTCAAGTTCCAAGATTAAACATTCCACAAATGAGAATACCCAAGACAAAATATTATCATACAAGTAATGTGAAATGTGCAACTAAGTCTTACATATAAAGGCAAGGATGAGTAGGTTAGAAAGTAGGAGAGAATGTTTGGCTACCCCTCCAAAAATGAGATGTATGAGGGTCACATGGGCTAAGTGTGAGGAAACATGTAGATTTCAAATGAGGTGACAATAAAATATTAAAAATCTCACTACATGAGGTTCAGTGTAGTGTGAATAGATCAACTAGGTAGGATATTAACTAGTTAGATAAAAATACTTTTTACACTAACACCTCCCCTTAAGTGATGCTTCAAGAAAATAATAAAAACTAGAAAATGAGTCCTAACTACTAGGTTTGATGAGGTATATGAACATAAAGACAAAGACCTCGTTAAGTAGGTAGAACTGGTAAACATGATTGAAGAAGAACTAGTTTCTAAAGACCCTCTAACAAATACATATTAGGATAAGAGAGGCGAAAAAACACTGCATGAATGACTTGAGGTACATTAATCGACTAATAATACATATATAACAAAGATGGATACATTATATGGAGCTGAAATTATATATGAAAAATATGATCAAGGAAATACAAATATGAAGTTTACAAATGAGCCTTTCATATAAAACCAATAGTGAGGACGTAAGAAGGTAGGATTGAATGTCTAATTACCCTTCGAAAACTAAGACATGTTTGAGATATTTGAGCCAAGTGTGGGGACACATGTAGATTCCACATGAGATGACATAAAAGGTAAAATCTATCTTCAAGTGAGCTTAAGTATAGTGCAAATAGGCATATTAGGTAAAACTAATATGGGTAAGAATTATTTTCATACTAACACTCCTCCTTAAGAGATACTTAGGGAAAAACCCAATTTCTAAAAAATGAATCTTGACAAGTAGGCTTGATGAAGTACTCATATGCAATAAAATTCTCTCATAAATGAAGAAAAGGAGAAAAATCTATAATGACTAGAGTTGGTCTTCACAAGGATCTATAAAATTGTCTCAAAACATATTTAAGAAACTCTTATCAACGTAACATATGGGATTGATATGTTCAATCATGGATTATTAAAGTATACTCTCACACGAGTTGCCATGTTTGGTTAGCATATGTGTTTGTGTTACCTCCAAGCCTAATATTTAACTTTTTTACCTATGTGATCAAGGAATTGATCTATTGTGGTTTTCCTTCCCACCACCCTTCTCAACTTCAAAATATACTATTCACATTAGTTATTGAAGTAGCTTAAAGTATTTTATTGCTACATAGCCCTATACATTTTATATGTTGAATGCCTTGAGTGATTTTGATTAATTATATCTATTGAAAAAAGGTAGAGCCATAAAATTAGTATTGCAAGTACACAAAAAAACATAAAATGATATATTTGATTCATTTTGATAGATCTTCCATTGATATTCTTTGGCTATATAAAGCCATTGTTTTGCCCATATAACTAACCTACAAGAATATAACTTCCCACAACTAACCTACTAACTATATTATTTATTTAACAATTAACCTAAAACTAAATGTAAACCTATATGCCTAATGTAATACGCCAACATCCCCCCTCTTATTACATTAATTCGAACAAGAGTGGAACATTGCAAGGGTTTTGAACCCAACCCTTCTAGAGAATTTATGATGCACCTTCACCAATCCTCCTCACTCACCCAAGAAACACCGAAATGAATGCATCATTTGATCTCTTGATTGTAGAACTTGCAATCATCAGCACAACATGAGAGAACATAAGCGTTCCCACCCTCCATGCACAATGAGACACATTTCATTTGAAATTCCACATCTCCTCTTAGTGTGTCTAATGCATCCTCTAATGTTGCACATGAGATTCCTTTCGTTGAACAGTCCAAATCTTCTCCGAGTGTGTTTAATACCTCCTCAAGTTCTCTAGAAACAATCCCTCCTTTGATGTGCAAATCACCAACCAAACATTTGCACATGAGATGCCTTTCCTCGGGATGTCCACATCTCCTCTGAGTGTGTCTACTGTCTCTTCAAGTGCTTGACAAATCATAGATCAAATGTGATACACCAAGTGCACCCACAAGAAATCTTGCCCCCCTTTCTCCTTGATGAGACACATAATGCCAAGCCCCCTTTTTTCTTCAGGGACACAAAGAGGATTCTTCTATTGCAATGAATCATCCCTAAGTGAGAAACTAGTTTAAGATGATAAATGGCCTCATGCCTCCATTGCCTCCAACCTCCGATATTACCTATTATACTTTATCTATCCATTTAACATCTTGAATGAGTCTTTTGAGGCCTCATCAAATACTGCAAAGAGCATAATATAGGAGAGTGAACTCGATCTCCATTTGCCTTATGCATAAGACTACAATGAAAGTAGAGTCAACACCAGTTGATAATGTACAAATAAAATAATAGTTTTCTCCAACCATAGCTTTAATTGTTTGGATTTGCTCTTCTAATTCATTTTGTATTTTCCAATCAGCCTTAATGCCACAGCCATTAAAAAGGATATAGTGTAGTGTCTTCATCCTATATATTTACCAAGTGGGTCACCTCGGGATGGTATTGAAGATCATAGAGTCTCCTGGGCTAGATTTTCTATAGCGGCCACAACAACATTCTGCAGACTTGTTCCCATAATAGAAAACCCTTCGGGCAATCTGACCACGTCGTCCCCATGGCCCATCCTTATAGCAGGTCTCTCTTCCTCAGACTTCCCGTAAAAACTGGTCCCCTTCTGAACCATCATCTGCACTATCAACTAGAGGCCATGAAAACAGCACAGTGGCCAACACAGTAGCAATAGCTTTGCGGCCACCGCGAGATTAAGAGTCCACAATACTAGACAGAAAAAGGAATAGAACAAAATGTCTTAGAGTACCAATATCATTCACAAAGGTTTCCTCTCATTCCCATGTACCTATGAATGAGGAAAAGACTGAATTTCCTGTAAGTCCTAAAACTTCACATAGATCTTTGACTTGCAACAAATTTTGTAAATAAAAAAACTACCTAAATTTCCATGATAAATATAACTGCTACTCTAACGACCCATCAAATCCAGGAAATGACAAGATCCGATGCATAACAACGATTGATATGGTCTTTTGTGATAATTTTATCCACGATGTTGCACGCCCTCAATTTCTTAGATACCTGAAACTTTAATGGAGCCAACCTTACCACGTATTGACAGGAATGATGATGATATCTATACTTCAACTTTTTCACAGGCTTTCAACGTAAAAATCTGTTTGCTAGGTTTGTGTGCTTTCGGATTTGCAGAAAAATAGTGCAAAATAGCGTCCATTAAGGCCTAGATTGAGTTAAAGAAAAGATGGCGACACAGACCAAACTCCTCCTGAATGCCCCAACCTCTGCGTAGATCCCTTTTCTCATCAGAAAACTTCACAGGCAACGCACAGGCGAAACAAATCAATTATGCTCTGATGCAAGTCCTCTATCTGCTTCTATTCTCTTATTTTTCTCTGGTCACTATATGTTGAAAACTGGTAGAGCCATAAAATTAGTATTGCAAGTACACAGAAAACATAAAACGATATATTTGATATATTTGATTCATTCTGATAGATCTTAGATTGGTGTTTTTTTTTTAATTGCTATATAAAGCCATTGTTTTGCCCATATAACCAACCTACCGGAATAAAAACTTCCCATAACTAACCTACTAACTAGATTATTTTATTTGACAGTTAAACTAAAACTAAATGTAAACCTATGCCTAATGTAATATGCAAAAAGTATTTTTGAGTGCCTATGTTTCATGGATCCAAGAAATAAATGTGTATACACATGTTAAGGGGCCACATCTTAGCTGATTTAATACTATTTAATATTAGTTATTGCATACTGTTCTTGTGTAAGTCAATTAAATTTGAGTCCATATCGAGCTCTCTATGGCTAACATTAATCATGTTGAAGTCAAGGATTGAGGTATAAAGTTGACCTCTTTATTTGTCTTCTTGAGAGTATTAAGCAACACAACTTTGTTTTAGAAGAGCTAAAATAAATCTAAAGAATAGGCCCATTCTTATGTAATGGGTTCTATTTTCCTTCTTTATTGATGTTCCTTACCTCCTTGTGTTAATTATGGGTAGCTTGGACAGCTGTTCGTCCTTACCCAGAAATAACAGCATTAGTTATGGGTAGTTTTGGACAGCTGTTCGTCCTGACCTAGAATTAGAAAATGGTTGTTTTTGTCAAACAAGTATTGTTAAGATAAAAACAATTGTTATTTAATAGTGGCTCTTTTTAGGCGACACCTCATATCCAAAATTAGTTATTGGTTATTGAGTTGTCTTAATCTCAGCCGTTGGTTTGAATTAATCTTGGCCGTTGGTTTTCCAATAGAGTAGTATAAAAAGGGGTCATGGGTCATTTGGAAAATAAGAAGTCTTGAGAAGAACTTGCAGTGATAGCAAATAGTCTTGCAGTGTTAGCAAGAGGCACAATGATAGCGTTGATATAGCAGTGGAGGATATCAGCAGGAGATATTAGGAGTTTGTCAAAGTTCTGCCAGTAAGAGGCAAAGAATTTTTTTGTAATTCTTATATTGCTGAAGATTAATATATTTTCCATCTGTAGAACTTTTTTTCCCTTAGGGGTTTTTCCAGGGATGATTGTCCAAAATATTGTGTCCTTGTGTTGCTTATTTCTTTCCGTATTTTTAGTGAAGTTGCAGTTGTGTTATTTTTCGATATTCAGCTGTAAATTTATTTTCAGCAGTTAAATAATTTTTATGAGATAGGAGATTAATAATCAGTGACTGCAATAGAATTTCTACATGGTATCAGAGCTTTGTTGAGGGTAGAAAAGGTTTACCCTAAGCAAAGGAAAGAAATTTGAGTTTGACCTCTTTCGATTTATTGTTTTCCTTTATTTTTTTGAGATGGCCTCAACAGGTTTGAGAGATTAGGACAGATTGGATGGTGCCTCAAATTTTGGTGTCTGGAAAGCCATAATTTCTTTATTGCTGGAAGAGAATGGTATCAAGGAATATGTTACCAGTACTGTAGCTGTACCTACAGATCCAGTACAACTTGCAGGATACAAGAAGGATGATGCCAAGGTGAGGAGGATAATCCTTGATGGTGTCAAGGACCATGTTGTTCCACATATCGCAGAGTTAGATACAACGAAGAAGATGTGGGATGCCATTCTAAATCTGTACCAGAATGCTACCACTAACCGGAAGCTGATTCTCAGAGAAAAATTGAGGAATACCTGGATGAACAAAGGAGAAGATGTTACAAGTTACCTCACCAGGCTTAGACTTGTCAAGGACGAGTTAGCAACTATTGGAGATAAGCCAAATGAAGACGAGCTAGGTAAGAATAGCTCTAAATGGGTTTTCTGAGCAGTGGGATGTCTTTGTTCAAGTTATTAATGGACGAGACACCTTACCAAGTTGGGATCGACTTTGGAGTGATTTCACTTAGGAGGAGCTTAGACTAAGCCTTGTCAATGGAGCCAACAATAAAAGTTAGAAAAGTGAGGTAGAACAAGAAAATGTTGCCCTAGCGGGAAAGGGGAAAACAAAGAAGGGATCTAGCAAAGGAGCAAATTCACAAATTGAAAAGAAGAAGGACCTATCTAAGGTCAAGTTCTTTGGTTGTCACGAGTTTGGCCACTATGTCAGCGATTGCCCACAAAGGAAGAAAGATAAGAAGGGAAAGAACCAAGTGGCAGCTTCAGCAAGTGCAGAGGAGCTCTCTAGTAGATTGGAGGATGAGTTTGCACTCATAGCCTATATGATTAGCTCAACCTCATAGAGTGTCTGGTATATAGACAGTGGGGCGTCATTTCATATGACAGGAGTTTGAGAGTACTTCTCCAGCTACAAGGAGGAGAACACCAGAATGCAGATCTCTATGGGGAACTTGTCCAAGCTCAACTCAGTTGGGAAAGGGATTGTTCAGCTTCAGAGGGAGAATGGAAAGGTAATTCCTCTTCATGATGTGTTGCATGTGCCAGGCCTAGGTATGAATTTGGTTTCTGTATCTGTCCTTCAGGATAAAGGGTATAATGTTCTCTTTAGAGGGATGCATGTTTTGATTAAGCATAAAGATTGGAAATCACCCGTATTTATTGGAGTTAGGAGTGGTCGCCTTTATAGGTTGTAGTTTGATACTCCTAAGGCACTCATGAGTAGTAGTAACCCTAGAGATCTTGGAGAGCTATGGCATAGGAGGATGGGCCATATTCATCATGGAGCACTTAGATTGCTTTGTGAGACGGTGACAAGTGTTCCAGAGGTGAGCACAGAGCATGATGATGTATGTAAGGGATATGTGCTGGGAAAGTTTGCGAAAGCATCTTTTCCAAGGAGTGACACCAGATCTATGAGTGTTCTTGATCTAGTACATTCAAATGTATGTGGACCAATGTCGACAAAGTCTCTCAGAGGATATGAGTAGTATGTTACCTTTATTGATGATTTCTCTAGGAAGACCTGGATATACTTCTTCAAGACCAAGGATGAGGTTTTCAGTCGCTTCCAAGAGTTCAAGGCTCTTGTGGAGAACTCAACAGGAAGGAAGATAAAGGTTCTTCGGTCAGACAATGGAGGCGAGTACAAAGGAAATGACTTCCAGGATTTCTGTACCAGAGAAGGAATCAAGAGAGAGTGGACTGTTCCTTACAATCCACAACAGAATGGAGTTGCTAAGAGGAAGAACCGTTCTATTTCAGAGGCAGCAAGGGCTATGCTACATGACCAGGACATGCCTCGCTACTTATGGGCAAAAGTGTGTAGTACAACAATCTACATTCAGAATAGGGTTCCACACAAGGTACTAGGGAAAATGACACCAGAGGAGGCTTTCACAGGGAAGAAGCCAGATGATGGTCACTTCAGGATATTTGGGAGTTTGGCATATTGCCTTATTCCTGGAGACACACATACCAAGTTAGATCAGACTGCAGAGAAGGGGTACTTTGTTGGGTATAGTGAAACTTCAAAGGCATATAGGATGTTCATTCCAGGGACCAGAAGAATTATTGTTAGATGTGATGTCAAGTTCATGGAGGACAAGGCGTTTAGAAGGTCCAGAGATTTGCCAGCAGATGATCGGAGTGAGCAGCCAACGAAAGCTCCAAGTCTAAGTCAAGGACAACAAAGCTCAAGTACAGTTACTAGTACAAGCATAGACTCAAGTAGTGAAGATTCACAGAGTATGGAGCAACTGGTGCAACAGGATATGCATCTAGATGATATAGAGGTTAATATTTCATCCTCTATAGTTGGCAGTAGGAACCATGAGGTTCAAGACATACAAAGGGATACTCAGGAGTTTGTGGGAGCTCCTAGGAAGAGTACAAGATAGAGGAGACAACCAGCCAAGTTCAATGACTATGTGGCATTAGTCAGCCAGTTGGTAGATAGTGAACCTTCCAGCTATCAGGAAGCTGCAAAGCATCAAGTATGGCGAGATGCTATGGTTGAGGAATATAACTCAATAATGCAGAATGATGTATGGGAGGTAGTGCCTAGACCAACTGATAGAGCAATAGTTGGATCGCGTTGGATCTTCAAGATAAAGCATGGTGCAAATGGTAGCATCGAGAAATATAAGGCAAGGTTTGTGGCCAAGGGGTTCTCTCAGAAGGAGGGAATAGACTATGAGGAGACATTTGCTCCTGTGGCCAGGTATACTTCTATACGAGCTGTAATCTCATTTGCAGCGCAGATGGGATGGCAGATCCATCAAATGGATGTCAAGACAACATTCCTTAATGGGGAATTGAAGGAGGAGGTATACATAGAACAACCAGAAGGCTTTGTAGCACACAGCAAAGAAACCCACGTGTGCAGATTAAAGAAAGCCTTATACGGACTCAAGCAGGCTCCCAGAGCGTGGTATGAGCACATTGATACATACTTGCAGGAAATGGGCTTTGTGAAGAGTGAGGCTTATGCGAACCTCTACTACTTGGTGGTTGGGGGTGAGGTTCTCATTCTTGTTCTATATGTGGATGACTTGTTTCTTACTAGTGTGCTAGGGCTTATAGAGGATTGCAAGAGGGACCTTGCAGAAGAGTTTGAGATGAAGAATTTGGGACTTATGCACTACTTTCTACGCATGGAGGTGTGGCAGACTGATGGAGAGATTTTCCTTGGTCAAGGGAAATATTGCATTGAAATCCTAAAGAGATTCGAGATGGAAGATTGCAAAGCCATGTCTACACC
Organism: Cryptomeria japonica; assembly: GCF_030272615.1. Lineage (NCBI taxonomy): Eukaryota > Viridiplantae > Streptophyta > Pinopsida > Cupressales > Cupressaceae > Cryptomeria > Cryptomeria japonica. Next base: position 833,386,268 of record NC_081411.1, read on the forward strand.
CATGATCACTAATTGGAGGAAGGTAGATACATCCAAGGAAAAGGATGTTGATCCCACCCTATATAGGGAGTTGATTGGTTCGCTCATGTATTTGGTCAACACCAGGCCAGATATAGCCTTTGCAGTAAACTCTCTTAGTTAGTTCATGGTAGAGCCAAAGAGAGTGCATTGGACGGTGGCTAAGCATGTGTTGCGTTATCTTCATGGTACAGTTGAGTACGGGATCAGATATGTTCGAGGTGAAGGTATCAAGTTGATAGGCTATACTGATGTAGATTGGGCAGGTAGTACAATGGACAAAAGGAGTACTTTAGGATGTTGTTTCAGCTTGGGATCAAGAGTTGTTTCTTGGTTCAACAGGAAGCAAAAATCTGTGGCCTTGAGTTCATCAGAAGCAGAATACATAGCAGCCAGCATGGCGACATGTGAAGCTATATGGCTTCGGAAGTTGCTAGTAGCCTTGTTTGGTCAGAAGGTTGAGACTAGGGTGATACACTACGACAATTAGAGTTGCATCAAGTTGATTGAGAATCCAGTGTTTCACGATAGATTGAAACATATAGACATCAGGTATCACTTCATCAGGGATTGTGTACAGAGGGGGATTGTTCAGCTACAGTACATACCTACAGAGGAGCAAGTAGCAAACATTCTAACAAAGGCATTGGGGAAGGCAAAATTCATCTTCTTTAGAGATAAGATGGGTGTCATGCAGAACAGCTTCCTCGCTAAGAGGGAGTGTTAATTATGGGTAGCTTGGACAGCTGTTCGTCCTTACCCAGAAATAACAACATTAGTTATGGGTAGTTTTGGACAGCTGTTCGTCTTGACCTAGAATTAGAAAATGGTTTTTTTTGTCAAACAAGTATTGTTAGGATAAAAACAATTATTATTTAATAGTGGCTCTTTCTAGGTAACACCTCATAGCCAAAATTAGTTATTGGTTATTGAGTTGTCTTAATCTCAGCCGTTGGTTTGAATTAATCTTGGCCGTTGGTTTTCCAACAGAGTAGTATAAAAAGGGGTCATGGGTCATTTCGAAAATAAGAAGTCGTGAGAAGAACTTGCAGTGATAGCAAATAGTCTTGCAGTGTTAGCAAGAGGCACAGTGATAGCGTTGATATAGCAGTGGAGGATATCAGCAGGAGATATTAGGAGTTTGTCGGAGTTCTACCAGTAAGAGGCAAGGAATTCTTTTGTAATTCTTATATTGCTGAAGATTAATATATTTTCCATCTGTAGAACTGGTTTTCCCTTAGGGGTTTTTCCAGGGACCATTGTCCAAAATATTGTGTCCTTGTGTTGCTTATTTCTTTCCGTATTTTTAGTGAAGTTGCAGTTGTGTTATTTTTCGATATTCAGCTGTAAATTTATTTTCAGCAGTTAAATAATTTTTATGAGATAGGAGATTAATAATCATTGATTGCAATAGAATTTCTACACCTTGCCCATGCAGTAGTACTCCCTTGCAATTAGCATCAAGTTTCTATTCTATGATAAAGGAATTATAGTTTTGAGATCTAAAAATTAGTTCACCCATTTGTAGCTAAAATAAGGAAAGTTCAAGTTGAAGACCTTCTTCAACCATTTTTACTTATGAAGAAAGAATGGGATTTGAGGATTTTTATCAATTGGTGACACTGTTAAGGATTTTATAGTCTCATCTATGCATTGTTATAGATTTAAAGTACAAAATTCTATGTTCCTACAATGTTAGCTCTCCTAAAATATAATCTATAATCAGACATCATAAAAAAATGGCTTGTGGGGAAATTGTAGCTAATGATGATTTCATCAAGATAGAAGAGTTTAAGATGTATTTTATCAAGTTGAGAACTAGAGATAAGATATAAGATAGGATGAGAAGTTAAATTTTAGAAATGATTGATGATAAAACATACAACTAGCCTAGAGTGATCTAATAACTTTTGATATTAATATAGAATGGATGACACAAGTAAGCAAGGGAGAGTGTTAATAAGAGACAATGGATGCCTTCTCCTACCTAAGTGGAATGTAACCTCAACCATTTCCCTAGACATTATTATAAAGAAGCAAAGATAAGGGCAAATTATTTGAAAATGCTAAGAATGTAAAAAAATACAAAACTTAGTTAGGAAGGTTGATGATCTTTGAGAATGCAAAATGAACATACGAAAGAATATATCTGAAAATATAAGATGTTAAGCCCAAGTTGATCCAGATATCTATGAAATGACTTCCTTAGATAATCCCCATGAGAATAATCTATAAAAATGCTAGATAAGAACCAAAAGGATTACATGAGATTAGAACAACACAAAAATTTATAAAGCTATTAATATCATTTTTCTACATTCATGTCTAGGATATGACAATTTAAAAAGGAATGGATTAGGAAATTAAAAGTCTCGCTACCTCAAAGCTTCTAGCAATTAAGAATTTTGAAGGACATAATAAACAATTATGAATTTAGAAGGATGAATTTGATGGCCTTGCTACTTCTTTCTATAAAAGGAGTGGGTTACATCAAACTATTGTCAAACGCATCTTTGAAAGAAAAATAATTATTGCAAATATAATCTTATACTTGAAATTCTTTTGAAATCAGTAATATATCTAAAATATTATGAAATTTATAGTTGTTATATATGATATATTATTCTAAAGAAAAGTTATGGATGAGTACATAGTTTCATTAAATAACCAAGTAAACTCATATAAACCTTACTTCGGAATACTTAGGAAAAGTATAGCTTGCGATTTAAAGAACCAAATAAGCGTAATATAGAGAGCAGGTATGTCCTCCTTTATATACCCAAGGAATTAGATAAGAAGAATCTTAATAAAAAATAATAATACTTCTTTAAATGAAAATAAATAATATATTAACTTGAGCAATCAAGATTATGAGGCATAACACCATGGCTATGACGGCTACAGCACAGAGCTAAATAAATCAAGAATAAAAAATCGGATAACCATTTCGTAGAGAGCTCATCACATCAGCCAGGAAAGAAAGAGCAGATTTGAAATTGGTGAACGGGTGTATCGGTGAAGGCCAACCAACGGGTTGAGAGGGTCAACGCTTAGCCCCGTTTTCAGATTCCACACTCCACCACTTCGATCAACTCTAATCTTAAGCATACCACGTCAATATAAAACCCAATCAATACATTCTCCACACATCACAAATTTAGCATTGTTTTTCATGCGCAACTTCTCACTCACATCTAAATGGTGTTACCTGCTAATTGTATATGTTATATGTTTCTTTGTTGAACATCCAACTTTATATTAGTGGGGTTAGTGAAATAGAATCTCCATTTCAGAGGAATTGCAGGAAGCTACAGTGGATGCCAACGGAAAATGCTTGACGGCCAGGCTGCTGGTAGAAACTCTGCAGGGTATCAGTTTCGGCTTCGAGAACAACGATTTAAGGTTTGTCAAATATCCCATTGTAGGCTGCAGACAGCCGGGTCGTGTCTCAATTCCACAGAAGATTTGCTGCTCACAGCTTGTCCATGGGATCCTCGCATTGAGGGAGAATTCTTCCACCAGACTACCACGAAAATCAGCATGACCAAGATTTCAGACTTCATTACAGACATTAAGAAGCTGAGAGACCTGAATCCCTCTGGTCTGTGTGGAGTGGAGCTCTACAATGGAATTCTCGTGCGCTTTGTGAAGGCTTCCAGTGCTTATTTAGGAGTAAATGAGGATTCCGTGGACTTGGATTTCACATATTATCGATCTAAGGACCCCATGGTTCCTAGACTCGACGAGGACATGCTTGAAAAGATTGAGCAGATGGGTCTGTCTATGTATGGAGGCACTTCCCACTGGGGTAAGAACCGCAACATTGCATTTCAGGGGGTGTTAAAGAAGTATAAGAAAGGTGGAGAGTTTTTGAAAGCTATGAAAAAGTATGATCCAGAGGGATTGTTGTCGAATGAGTGGACTGATGGAATGCTGGGAATAGGAAAGGATGGGGTAGTTATAGACAAGGATGGTTGTGCTTTGGAAGGTTTGTATTTATGTACACAAGACAGGCACTGTGCTCCTCACAAAGGTTATTTTTGTAGGGCAGGAAGAGTGTACATCGATGCTACAGTCTCTAGATATGAAGGATAGACACAGTGGCTAGTATTTGCCGTTTAGATTTGTAATAGCAATTGATTATGTTTTTTTCAAAAAATTATGAAATAGAAGAGATTAATAATTTTGTAATCATAACTTTAATTGTTGAATGTTAATTATAAATTTAATTGAATCCTAAATTTAACGCATAATAATCCCTAACCTAAATTGAACACTAATCTTAATCCTTATCTTAACCCTATTTTAACTCTTATAAAAGTCCTGTCTCTAATTCCACTTATAACTTTAATCTTAATTGAATTGTATTCCAAACCTCTTTGAATCCTAACCATAATTTAACCCTAACACTAAATCAAAAGTTTTACCTATATACCTAATTGATCCTTAACTCTAACTCCAAGTTAACTTTATACCTAACCCTTATCCTAATTAAATTCTTACCCTAACCATGTTTGAACTATAACCATATTTTAACCCTACCTCAAAAATTTATTTTATAACCTTAATTAAACACTAATTGAATCATAGTCCTAATCCTAATTGAACCCTACTCCTATTTAAACTCTAATACTAAGCTATAGATCTAACCCTAATTGAAATATAATCCTAACCCTTTTTGTAATAATAGTAATTGAATATGTTTTTTTACAAACAATTTGCAAATAGAAGAGATTAATTAAAATAATTATATAATTAATTATAAAAAAATAATTTTTTAAAGTTTTTTCAATTAGAATACTATAACTCTTCTAAAATTTTATATTTATTTGAGAATGTGATTAGTACACTGATCATAGTAGTAAAGAAAATTTAAATATTTACTGTACCAAAAGAGATGAAAGTGGAACAATTTTTATCTATATTACATTGTATTAATATTTATTATTTCACAATTAATTAATAGTCAATTAATTCCAGCATTAAAATATTTTCAACTAGCTTCAATAATAAAGGTAAAATTTATTTCTCATGGTAGTTACCTTGTAACATATATCAAATAAAACAAAAGTTTGGATTTATTATCAAATTTTTATATTACCAATTGCCTTAGGATAACTAAAATAAAGCTTTAAAATATTTAAAGAGATATAGATTCTAAATAATTGAAAAAGAAAATTAAACCATTCTAAATATTATTTTAATGACCTAAAATTTTTCCTAAAAAATTTAATGTAGAAAGTGGATCCGGGAAATCCGATAATAAGATGCAAATTATTTGAGCCAATTAGATTAAAGAAAAACAATTTCTGTAATTTGAAAACTTAAAAATCATGCATCCTAACTATTAAAAAATTAAAATAAAAACATGGAAGAAAAAATTCATTGATATTGTTGGTGTAATTATTTATTCTTATAGGATATAATTACACTTTACTGAAGTTGACTTAAGATAATGCATCTCATCGTAGTTTGGATATGAGACACTTAGGGAAGTGTGCACATAGGGATGATGCTTGTAGGAGAAATTCCACCTTTTGTGGTCTTATCTTGCTGTTATATTCCACATTCAATGGGTGATCCACCTCTTGTGGAATATTATATTATTTCTCCTACCTACCCCTACTTTTTCTTACCTACCCTTGTTTATCATTGAGCTACATGTCATGATTGTGTGCTCACATATCCATTTGGCCTTGCCTATATAAGCATGCCCATATTCATTGTATTGGTTAATCTAGTTGATCACTTTGCATATTGATGAGAATGCTATTTGTTCTTGTCAAACTGTTGTCTCTCTTTTGTGTGCCTTTCATTGTGCCCTTGATCTTGGAAAAATCTCACATGGTATTAGAGCCATTGGGGCTTCATTGATTAGTTTTGGGAGACATCTTGGAAGGCTTCTAATTTCATATATGAGGTATTGCACGTTTTGGAGGCATCCTAGTGTGTTTTCGAAATCACAATTGCATCTGGGAGGTCGTTTCCATAAAAATCAAGTATAAACTCATCCATATTTGGCGAAAGTCAAATTTTGGATGTTGAAGGATTTTTTTACCCAATTCAGGTAGTACGGTATGGATTTTCAAAAAATAATTTTTCTCTGCAAAAAAAGATAAAAATAAAATTATTTCCTTTATTTAAAATTCGCAAATTTTTTTTGTATTGAAAAGTTTCAAAAAAAATAAAAATTCATATATTATTGTCGGGGGTGCCATTACCCACCCTCGACCTATATTGTCAGACCTGTGACTAGAGGTTGCACCAACCATACCTGATAGATTAGTGTCCTCCCAGCCCGACGACATGCGATGTCCTTTGGCCTTTGGCTCCCAACGGCAGCGTTCATCTGACTTGTCGACGATCACCTTCCCATCGACCCCCTCCACGGCTTCTAATGGCCCTGCCACAGCGACCTCTGGTAGCATCCGCCGGTCACTGCCGGCACCCACCATGACGCCGACCTGCCACGCGGGCTCCCGCTGACCTACCACACGAGCTCCCACAACCTCCCATTGGCGAGACCCACGTCCACCATGTGACAAATGGCCACTAGCCCGTGGGCTAGACACCTCTGTGCCATGTCATCTGGATAGTACAGTATGACTAATCCAATCAGTGCACCACGCCACTGTCAGTATATTGCCACGTTAGATTTCTGTACAGTCAACAGGGAGGTGCAATGGCCATTTTGACGGGCATACGACCGTCAAATTTAACATAGTTAATTGCTGATGTCAGCTTGCGTTAGCACCCTTTTGAAAATTTTAGACCCCTCTCTATTGAGCAGTTTGAATTTTTTGGTCAATTTTCAAGGCCCATAACTTGCTCAATTTTTCTTCTTTTTGGGTACAATATTTTTTCATTTGGGCTAATTTTTCATGCTCTTTGCAGTGGTGTGTTTATTTTTTTGATTTTGGTGAACATGTTTTTCATAATTTTTGAATTCTCTCAATTGTACTTGTCCAATCTTTAATTTTGCAACTTCAAAGGCTTCGTTTGGGCTCATACGACCTCCTTTTCAAGTGTCATTTTTTTAAAGTGCATATTTTTTTGTCTACTTTCATAATATGTCATCAGTTTGCAGAGATTTTGAGTGGATATTGTACTTTCAAAAATTAGTCTTTTGTGGCTTACTTGGTACTTGTAAATTTCTTGGATCTTAGTTTAGATCTCTTGCATTTTTAGTTTGAGTCTGCTTTGGCCTCTTTGAGGCAGTTGTAAAGTTGAAATCAGAATTCCACTTTTCCATTTTTTGCAAGTGGCCCATTGTACATGCACTAAGTATAAAGTGTCAAATCATCATTTTGGGGGGGTTCTTTGATTGAGTGAATTTGGTGGGGTGTCTTGTGTGATTGTGCCTCTCTTTCCTTATGCTCTTTCATTTTTGTTGCTATGGTCCTCATTAATTTCCACCTTTAACTCCACATAACTATGCATCTTGGAAAATAAAAGCATGGAGCAAACTAATGGAAAAAGGACTCATGCATTACATAGATGGAACAATAGTAGCACCAACTGATCCTAAGGCTGATCCTAATGCTCAATTACAATGGCTCACTAAAAATTGCATGGCTCTTGGAACTTTGTGTAATTATGTATCAGATGTCCTCATTTTTCACATTGAGAAGTGTTCTACAATCAAAGAAGCTTGGGATATCTTTCAGAAATTATATGGTCAAGTTGATGAAATCAAAGGCTATAAGATTGACAATGAGCTTACCAACTTGGATCCCAAGAGTTTTGATACAATCAAAGATTATGTCACCAAAGAAAATGAGCTAAGAGCAAAGCTTAAGGATTGTGGAATTGACAAAAAATATGCTCAATTGATATTCAACTTGTTGGACAAGCTTTCACCTGAATATGCAACATTTGTTTCTAGCTTCCAAACCCATTGCTTGATAGTGGGGAGTTCATACACTATGCCTTCATTTGATGCTTTCATAGAAATGTTGATGTTGGAACAATCTAAGTTGTTGAACATGGGGATTCTCAAGTCTTCAAAGTCCAAGGCTTTGGTGGCTAATCAAGGGAGTCAAGGGAGTCAAGGCAAAGATTCCAATAAGAAGAAGAAGAAGCAATCTAAGTCAAAGCCACAACAGGAAAAAGGACAATCATCCTCTCCATCACAAGGTGATTTTTCATCCTTTTCCAAGAAGGGGAATAAACCTAAGAAGGACAAACCAACTTGTGCTTATTGCAAGAAGTATGGTCACGATGAGCATCAGTTCCACACCAAGAAAGTTGATGAGTAGACAAATCTCCTTAAGAAGAACAACATCAATTTGTCATTCGCCTACAACAAGAAGGATTCATCTCCTTCCACTTCCTCATAGTCTAAGGGAAAAGGGAAAGCCTTTGTGGCTACAAGAGGTTCTTCACAACAGTGGATACTTGACTCGGGTGCCTCTTATCACATGGGTTCTACAAAGGAGCAGTTTTCTTCATTGGAGCCATCAAAGGTACCTCACATTTACATAGGTGATGATACACAAGTTGAGGTTGAAGGGAAATGTTCGGTTGTCGTGGATGATGGAACATTTGAGAATGTTCTTTATGATCCTAACTTGTCTACCAATTTTCTCTCTATCTACCAAATCACTCACTATAGGAAGGGGAAAAAGGTTGAGCTTACACCTGATTTAGTTGTGGTAAAAGAACTTGATAATGATGGCTTGGTAGTAGTGGGACAATTCAATGACAACTCAAAACTTTATTCATTCTCCCACTTTGTACCAAGTTCTCCTTCTAGGGCCTTTCTTACTCATTCAAATTTAGATAGTAAGCTATGGCATGAGGGGTTTGGTCACCTCAACTACCACTATCTTCAGCATCTTAGCACTTAAGACATGGTCACAAGTGTATCTCGAGTCAATTTTTCAGAGGGTGTATGTTTAGGATGTTCCATGGGAAAGCATCTTGAGGAGAAGTTTGATAAAGGGAAAGCTTGGAAAGCTATGGAAGTTCTTCAACTTCTTCACAATGATGTTGTAGGCCCATTTCCATCACCTTCATTTAGTAGGGCCCTCTATGTCCTCACCTTCATTGATGACTGCTCCCACTTCGCTTGGGTCTATTTTATTGTTCATAAGAATGAAGTGTTTGATAGATTTCTAGACTTCAAGGCTCATATGGAGAAGCAATCAGGGAAAGTGCTCAAGGTCCTTCACACAGATAATGGAAGGGAATATGTGAAAAAAAGACTTGAGGATTTTGTACACTTGAGGGGATTGATCTCTAGCATTCAGTTGGCTACACTCCACAACAGAGTGGAGTTGCAGAACACAAAAATAGAACTCTCAAGGAAATGGCTAGATGTATGATACATGCACATTCTCTTGATCCCACCTTTTCGAAAGAGGCTATCAGTTGTGCTACACACATCCAAAATTAGGTTCCTCACAAAGCTTTGACAGGTATTACTCCTTTTGAGGCTTGGGCTGGTAGGAATCCGATTGTGAGACATTTCAGAGTCTTTGGGTGTCTAGCATGGGCTCACATTCCTCCACAAGAACGCAAGGCATTGGAACCTCATAGTAGGCCTTGTATTTTTTTTGGATATCCCGAGGGTGTTAAGGCATATCGATTAATGAATCCAAAGACACATGAGGTGTTTATTGAGAGGAGTGTTCATTTTGAGGAAATCTCTCCTAGCTTAGCCTCACTTTCTCCTCTACCTTCCTCCATTGTGGATAGTGATGAGAGTGATTTAGATGATGACTCTTTCAACTCTGAATCGTAGGGTTACACCTCCGCGGGGTTCACTAGCAGTTGAGGAGCCTCGTCCTCTACCTCCACCTAGACCTTGTCGGGCTTGACAGACACTTGAGTCAATGAGTTTTGTTGTTGGGAATCCTTCAGATACATAGAGGACTCAATCACAACATCAGGACCTTCCACATGCATACGGTGCTACCGCTTCTGATCCACATACATTTCAGGAAGCATCAGGGGTTCCCAAGTGGGACCAAGCTATGGAGGAAGAGTATAGATCCTTGATGAGGAACAACACTTGGGAGTTAGTCCCTCTCCCTAAGGGGAGAAAGATGGTTCAATGTAAGTGGATTGATCGGACCAAGTTTGTAGCGAATGGTAGTGTGGATAAGTATAAGGCTCAACTTATTGCAAAGTATTTCTCACAAGCTCTAGGTATTGACTATACTAAGAGCATTGCGCTCATAGCCAAGATGAACTCCATTCGCTTGACACTTGCTATTGTTGCAACTCATGGTTGAGCTGTCCATTAGATGGACGTGACAAGTGCTTTTGTTCATGAAGATCTTGATGAGAAGATATATATGAAGCAACCACAAGGTTTCATCCAGGATTCTTCATTGGTTTTCCAACTGAGGAAATCTCTCTATGGCCTTAAGTAGGCCCCTAGGACTTGGTATGCCAAGATGGATTCCTTCCTTCTCTTAGAAGAGTTCATCGGGTGTCATTATGATCCGAATGTCTACATTTTGAGACAGGATGACTCACACTTGATACTTGTGCTCTATGTTGATGATTTGATCATTACAGGGAGCACCTCCTCCATCATTAACAGTGTCAAATCTGCTTTGCATGACAGATCTTCTATGACTGACTTTGGCCTTTTTCATTACTTTCTTGGGATAGAGATTTCATAGTCACCTTCCGGGATTACACTTTCATAGCCCAAGTATGCTCTTGATCTACTTGCATGCTTTCATATGGCTGATTGTAATCCTACATCGACTCCCTTTCTTTTAGGAGTCAAGCTTGAGGATAAGTGCTCTTCTCCACCAGTTGATGCAACATTGTATTGTCAACTTGTGGGTAGTCTCATCTACTTGACTCACACATGCCCTGACATTTCATTTACGGTTGGCATGGTTTCCCGTTTCATGCAAGAACTACATGAACTTCATTGTAAATCCACCAAACACATCCTACACTACATCCAGGGTATACATCATTATTGGATTCACTATGCAGCAAGCACAGGACTTCGCTTGGTTGGATACATAAAATTTGATTGGGCTGGTGATCTTGATGATCATAAGTCTACTTCTGGTTATAGCTTCCACCTTGGTTTAGGCCCCATTTGTTGATAGAGAAAGAAGCAGCATGCTATTTCTCTCTCTTCGATTGAGGCTGAGTATCGAGGAGTTATTAACACAGCGACTGAGACTATTTGGCTTCAGCATATTCTCATAGAGTTTGGGTTCTCCACTCCATGACCGACAGTTCTGCATTGTGACAATCAGAGTGCTATTGCAAGCTCGAAGAACCCAGTTTAGCATCAGAAGACCAAACACATCAAGATTCATATGCACTACATTCAAGAGTTGATTCACGAGTAGGTCATTCATTTGCAGTATTGTTCTACAACGGAGCAGGTTGCAGACATATTAACCAAACCCTTCACTTATAGTAAGTTCCAGTAGTTGCGAGCTCTTTTGGGGGTGTAGGATGTTTCATCAAGGGGGTCAACTGACTTCTCCTTCCTCTCTTATGGGGCGGACTTTTTCTTCTTTGAGGTTTTGTCCTTCTTCTTTGAGAGTCTCTTTGTACATTTTTCTCTCTTTTGGGGGAGAGTTTTTTTTGCACTGGGTTTTCTCCCTTTCTCTGCTTGTGAGAGATTTTTGCATAGGTTTGCTTGCATTTGCATATTGTACATGGGTACCTATCATGGCATAGTAGCTGGGACCCATCTTACATTATTGACTTGAGTCTTCATTTCCCTGAGTTGCACTTAAGGGGGGGTGTTGGTGTAATTATTTATTCTTATAGGATATAATTACAGTTTATTTAAGTTGACTTAGGATAGTGCATCTCATCGTAGTTTGGATATGAGACACTTAGGGAAGTGTGCACATAGGGATGATGCTTGTAGGAGAAATTCCACATTTTGTGGTCTTATCTTGTCATTATATTCCATATTCGGTGGGTGATCCACCTCTTGTGAAATATTATATTATTTCTCCTACGTACCCCACTTTTTCTTACCTACCCTTGTTTATCATTGAGCCACATGTCATTATTATGTGCTCACATATCCATTTGGCCTTGCCTATATAAGCAAGACAATATTCATTGTATTGGTTAATCCAGTTGATCACTTTGCATATTGATGAGAATACAGTTTGTTCTTGTCAAACTATTGTCTCTCTTTTGTGTCCTTTTCATTATGCCCTTGATCTTGGCAAAATCTCACAGATATAATTGGTGGAAAAACAATTTAGTAATAACGAGTTAATGAAAATTGGTGCAAGTGATTGCAATGGTACTAGCCTAATGACAAGTACTAATAACACTTAATAACATGTGTGTATTAGATCAACAATTTTAATTTTGTGGCTTTTATGAAGAGAAAAAAAATATATGGGACATATAAATGTTAGTGTTGTGAGTTTTATCAATGCGCAAACCCTCCATATTGAACTTACTAAAAACTATCTTCATTTAAATTTTTTGATCTCAATCCTAGACATGCTTACCTTGGCTAGATCCTAAAAACAAGAGCACTACATCAAAACTTGAATTTAAACAATGATTAATACTAATAGGTCCTACCCCTCTTATGAATCTAAAATGTTTGTCCAGTTTTGATATCATATGAAAGGGTATGTGAAGTTAATTTGTATATTTAATTTTATGAGAAGAGTGTTTATATGATTTTTAGCAATATTATAGAATTTCTTAAGAAGATAATAATAATGAAATATTACAATGAAGCAATTACACAAGATTATTAAGCATTGATATATCCTTCATGTGTAGGGTAAAAATGGAATCGGGTAGACAAATACCTAATTCTACCCTCATCCACACATTGGAATATGAAAGAGCCTAAGGAGATGATTCACTTTGACCACTTCTTATGAAAGAGAGTCAAGGAATATCTTTAGGGTTTCTATTTCTTTGCTGCAATGAGAGGAAATGTGCAAAATATAATGATATGACTAATTAAGCTAAGGAGATAGTTAAATATACAAGTATAAACTGAAAATGTAGAAATATATAGATCTGAAATTGAAACACAGAGCACAAAGAAGGAAATTAAACTCAAATGTGAACCTGTCACTGAAAAGTAGGCCTGATTGAGTTGGACCAGGGTGCCACACCTTGTTCCCTGATTTTCTACACTGAGTTGTACCTCTGGAATTTGGGAATTGAGACTCTACATTGAAAAACTACCAAAAGAAGCTGAAAAGAGCAGAGAATCAGGGCACCACGCCCTGGTCTCAGAAATCTGAGACCTACTTATGGCTTGATATCTATTCCTATGTGCTCTTCTGGTTCCAATGATCGTGCCTCCATCAGATTTCTGCACCTACATCTCCACAAATAGACAATTTAATGCTAAAAAAGTGTGTGTGCAAGAACCTTGTGTGTGTGCAAGAAAATTGTGTGTATGCAAGATCCTAAATGTAAATCTAGAGTTATACCCTATGATTAGAGAGTAAACCCTAAATGAATGTAAGTGTAAATGTAAATGCTCCAAACCTCAAATACAATAATGGATCCAAAGAATGAATTTAAATCTAAAAAACAATTGTCATGAAGCTCATGCAAATATCTGAGAATAACATGAAACCATACCAAACCCTAAGGGAAAGGTACAAGCCAATCAATAGTCGGTGATCTCATAATATTATTCAATATCCTCAAAGATCCACTTGATTATGAAAATGCTTGATGTAGACTTGATTTTCTAATTTAAGACTTCACATAAACCCACACTTTCACTTCATAAGAGGCTCCTTCAATTGCTAGTTGTTGGATACTTCAAATGAGGAAAGAAGAGGCTATATGTATGAAACCTCAGAATTTGTTTTTACCATAGCCCGACCTAGAAATGATATTTTTTTTTGCACCAAGTCAGTTTTAATCATTATAATACCGCCAAAGCATGATCCCAAAATTCAAGGAGAAAAACTAGGGACCAATGTGATTCACATCGGTTTGACCAATTTTTTTCCAAATTTTTAGGGATGCAAGGTATTGTGATTATAAGATGATTCCTAGGAGGATGCGATGATTTGAGATGTTTCGATATGTGAAATTGGGACTTGAAGGTTGAAATAAGACATAATTAGGGTTTTTGATGAATTAATTAATTGAAAGAATAAAATAAAAAGGGGCACACTTAGGATTAAGGGCCCAATTTTATGATGTGTGAAGGGATAAAAGAAGACTTTAGATTAAATTAAATTAATTATTTAAATGCATAAAAAGAATTAAAAATGCAACATGAAGACACACTAAGGAGGGTGCTAAACCTAAGCATGGAATTGTACCACCCAATTAAGGGTGTACAATTACGACACTAAATTTCAAAACCACTTTTACAAGAAATGAGTCCTCTAAATCTTTGAACAATTTAAGACTTTAGATTTAATTAAATTAATTAATTTAAATGCAAAAAAGTGAATTTAAAATGCAACATGAAGACACACTAAGGAGGGTGCTAAACCTAAACATGGAATTGTACCACCCAATTAAGGGTATACAATTTAAGAAACTACACTTCAAAACCACTTTTACAAGAAATGAGTCCTCTAAATATTTGAACAATAGTATTACAATATAATTGCAGACTCTAAGCTCTTTAGGGAGATCAAACACCCACTCAAGGAAGAATCATGCACAAAATGATATAACATAAATTGTTGGAGAAACCTAAATCAAGTTGCAAGATTGAACATTCTATAAATGAGAATAACCAAGATAAAATGCCATCATATGTAAGTAATGTGAAATTTACAAGTGAGTCTTACATATAAAGGCTATGATGAGTAGGTTAGAAAGTAGACTTGGATGTTTAGTAACCACAACAAAAATGAGACATGTATATCACTTGGGATAAGTGTAAGGACACATGTAAATTTCAAATGAGGTGAGAAAAAAAAATTAAAATCTACTATAAGTGAGCTTAAGTATAGTGTGAAGAGACCACTTGAGAAAATATTAACTAGTTAGATAAAAAACCTTTTAGTGCTAAAACCTCCCTATAAGTGTTGCTTAGGGAAAAAGATAAATACTAAAAAATGAGTCCTAACTACTAGGTTTGATGAGGTACTCATATACATTAAAAATATCTCACAAACAAAGTAAATGGTAAAATCTAAAAAAACAAGAATTAGAATTAATAAAATATGTAAAAACTTTCTCTAAAAGATAGGAACATAAAGATGAAGAGAAAATTAAGTAGGTACAATTTTTAAACACAATCAAAGAAGAGCTAGTTTCTGCAAACCTTCCAACATATGCATAAAAAGATAAAGGAGGTATAAAACATTGCATGAAATATTTAAAGTACATTATTCAACTATTAATACCCATATAACACAAAGATAAATATAGTATGTGAAGTTGAAGATATATATGGAAATATGGTCATTAAAAAATAAAACATCAAACATTCCATATAAGAATATGTAAGAAAAATTATCATACAAAGATAATATGAATTTTACAAATGAGCCTAACATATAAAGCCAATAACAAGGAGGTAAGAATGTAGGACTAAATGTTTGACTACTCTACAAAAGTAAGACACATTTGAGATATTTGAGACAAATGTGGGGAAACATGTAGAATCCACATGAGGTGATATAAAATGTAAAAAATACCTTCAACTGAGCTTAACTATAGTGTGAATAGGTAAAACTAATATAGGTAAGAATGTGTTTCATACTAGAACTCCTCCTTAAGAGACACCTAGGGAGAAACCTAGTCACTAAAAAATAAATCTTGACAAGTAGGCTAGAGGAGGTACTCATATACAGTAAAAAAAATTCATAAATCAAGAAAAGAATTTGAAGATAATTCAAACTAGTTATTTGTGAGATTTTGTGTGTAGATTCTAAATATATATATTATTAGAAATAAATAGTGAAATTTTTATGCAATTTTTAGTAAATTTTTTAATAGTAAACAACATTTTTTAAAAGTGACCTTTATGTCACAATGCATTACTTTTTTCTTATAGAAAGGATAAAATTCTAAATTTTAAAATATAGATTTGTAGCACCAATATCTAGTGAATGGATAAATTTTTGTTGCATATATATTTTTAATTAATTTTTGAAGTCAAAGTAATTATAATTTGAACATATGCATATGTTGTGTCACATAATTTTTATTTTTTTATATATATATGTACATGAACTAGTTTCTTTTTTAATTGAAATAAGGACATGAATACCTAGAAAACAAATATTTTAAAATTACTTTCCTCTATTTTCCTATTTTTATGTGTGTGTCAACAAAGACCTTGATGTTCAGTGAAAAACCCACCCAACAACATCCTTACGAATTATCGCCAGACCCTCCAGTTCGTAAAAAGCATATCGCCTAGTTCCCCCTCCCATCATAGCATCTCTCTGCCTTTAAATAAATATATTCAAAAATATTCTTTTTAGAAATGTTATAATAAGGACTTCATACTGATGTAGGAGCATCCCTAGTTCATGGCAATCTTGCATCAATAAAAAATATTTTTTTTCAGTTTGTTTCCTATCTTGCAATTTTAGCAGTTCTTTCTACATTTCTTGGAACTTGCTCACTGAATCTTGCGGAGATGGATTTTTATTTTGGACTTTTTATCTACCTTATGTTATGTCCGTGGGATGTTTGGATTTGTTTCAATAAGTTATCGCTTCCGGAATCTAAGACAATTTTTTGGCTTAGAACACCATAACCACTTGGACCTATTTGGCTTTGGCAGATCTTGCAGATGATTTTCATAGCTTGCGGAGCTCCAGGTCATTATTTCCAACATTCCTTGGCATGTGGCCGACCTTCCTTTGGGTCCGCGCTTCATTCTTTGGATTTTCTAGAGGGATCTCTTTGGTGGAGGCCGACCTTGTTGTTTTACACATTTCATCCTGTTCATCGGTATTTGTTTCATCTTAGACTGACACGAATCATTCTTGATCATATAAATCAATGTAATTGAGCATGTAGGGAGAATTATCAGAACATCGAAGAATAATCCTAAGGTTAGGAGGCCCGAAGTTGGCTCGCATTATTTCTTGAGCCTGAATGTTTCATAACACACATGTTTTGTACTCAGCCTATGAGCCGAAACTTGTGAGCTCACATGTTGCCGACAGTTTGCAACTGATTTTCATGATATAATATAGTTTGTTTTTGCATTGCCTCCATCACATTGAGTTGTTTCTACTATGTAACTCTTGCTGCACGGTCCAGACTGTTCTCTTTGAGGACCATCCCTATCATGATTGCACCACATACTTACAAAACATAAGTTCTAAACGAAATATTATTGTACTTTTTGGAAAGATTATAATAAGGGTTACATATTCTAAAATTGAATATATCGAAGATGTTCTATTTTGCTAGATGATACCTCTATTTCCAGTGGAAGCCATGGAGAGATGGTAGACAAGGTAATCATTTTTGAAGGGGGCTGAAAACATTTGAGAACTATAACTTCTCATGGTGATAGATGTGAGGTTATTTCATTGATAACTAACAATCTAATAACAAGTGAAGAAAGAACCTAAATGAATAATTGAATGAAAATTTCCTTTTTTAAGTTCTCTATATTTAAATAAAAGGTTCTACTATATTTAGCATCTCTTTCCCCTTCTCTGCAGTGCAAACAACATCACATAGGGTCCCAAGTTTCTTATTTTTTAAATATTAGGAAGTTCTTAAAAATACATAACCAACCTTTGATTGTAACATTAAGTGACAAGTGTCAATCATATAAGTGAGATGAACTTAATTAGACATAAAGATTATTTACATTGTAAAAGGAGATTAAAAATTTGTATATCCATATTTTAATGGAGGGGATCCACTTTTAAAAAAATACAACTTGATTTGTTTTATGAGCAAATCATTGTAAATGAGAATTTAGAATTTCCTTAGTAAACCAATAAAAGACATTGATATTTTTGCAATATAATTTGTCTCCCTTGCTTTTTAATTATTTCAAGTGATCATTTGATTTCTAAATATACATTTTTTACATTCATATTAATCTTTAATTAGTAATATAGTCGAGAATCATTTGAAAATATTTTTAAGCACAATATATGTAATTATTAGATTATATATGGGATAAATAAGAATGAGTTAGGTTGTAGTAAATAGGAAAAACGCGACACTGCCAGTTGCACAGTGACCATTTTTTTCCATCGTCGGAAGAAGGGGTGGTGGTTATAGACAAGGACGGTTGTGCTTTGGAAGGTCTGTGTTTATGTACAGAGGTGACTTTTATGTAGAGAGCAAAAATATATGGGATAGATAAATGTTAATGTTGTGAGTTTTATCAATGCGCAAATCCTCCATATTGAACTTACTAAAATCTATCTTCATTTAAAAATTTTGGTCTCCATCCTAGACATGCTTGCCTTGGCTAGATCCTAAAAACAAGAGCACTACGTCAAGACCTGAATTTAAACAAGGATTAATAGAAATAGGTCCAAGATTGTCCAGATTTGATATCATATAAAAGGGTATGTCAAGTTAATTTGTATATTTAATTCTATGAGAAGAGTGTCAAAGTATATTTGATCTATATGATTTTTAACAATATTAGAGAATTTCATAGGGAGATAATGATAATGAAATACTACAATGAAACAATTACACAAGATTATTAAACATTGATATATCCTTCAAAACCATTTAAACAAAAAATGAGCCATCAAAATATTTGGACTATAGGATTACAATATAATTGCAATCTCTAAGCTCTTTTGGGAGATCAAACACCCACACTTAAGGAAGAATCATGCACAAGAAGATATAACATAAATTGTTGAAGAAACCAACATCAAGTTGAAAGATTGAACATTCTATAAATGAGAATACCCAAGATAAAATATCATCATACAAGTAATGTGAAATGTAAAAATGAGTCTTACATATAAAGGCTAGGATGAGTAGGTTAGAAAGTAAGGATGAATGTTTATCTACCCCACCAAAAATGAGACATGTATATCACTTGGGATAACTATAAGGACACATGTAAATTTCAAATGAGGTGAGAACAAATTAAAAGCTACTTAAGTGACCTTAAGTGTAGTGTGAAGAGGTCAATTGGGCAAATATTAACTAGTTAGACAAAAAAACTTTTAGTACTAAAACCTCTCTGTAAGTGTTGCTTAGGGAAAAAGATCAACACTAAAAATGAGTCCTAACTGCTAGGTTTGATAAGGTAATCGTACATTAAAAATATCTCCCAAACAAACTAAATGGTATAATCTATAGAAAAAAAAAAGAGAATTAAAAGAAATATATATATATATATATATATATATATATATATATATATATATATATATATATATATATATATATATATATATATATATATATATATATATATCTATATATATATATACATATATATATATATATATATACATATATATATAAACTATCTCTAAAGGATAGGAACATAAAGATGAAGAGCTCATTAAGTAGGTAGAATCTGTAAACACAATCAAAGAACTAGTTTCTACAAACCCTCCAACATTTGCATAACAAGATAAAAGAGCTATTAAACATTTCATGAATTATTTAAAGTACATTATTCAACTATTAATACCTATATAGCACAAAGATAAATACACTATCTGAAGTTGAATATATATATATATATATTAAAAAATAAAAGATCAAACATTCCATATAAGAATATACTAGAAAAATTATCATACAAATGTAATATGAATTTTACAAATGAGCCTAACATATGAAACCAATAACAAGGAGGTAAGAATGAAGGATTGAATGTTTGACTACCCTACAAATGTAAGATATATTTGAGATATACTTGAGACAACTACGGAGAAACATGTAGAATCCACATGAGGTAATATAAAAGGTTAAAAGTATCTTCAAGTGAAACTTAAGTATAGTGTGAATAGGTAAAACTAATATAAGTAAGAATGTGTTTCATACTAGCACTCCTCCTTAAGAGATGCCTAGGGAGAAATCTAATCACTAAAAAAATCTTGACAAATAGGCTTGATGAGGTAATCATATACAATAAAATTATCTCATAAATCAAGAAAAGGAAGAAAAATCTATTAAAAATTAATCCTCTCTAAAAGAAAAAAGAAAAAATATTGAAACTCCTTAAATGTTTTCTCTAAAAGGTAGGAAGAAGAAGATGAAGAAGTACTCATGAATAATTTAGAAGATGTAAAAACTATTGAATTAGAGTTGGTTTTTATTTGAAATGATATACATGCTATTAAATGTATATTAGAATAATAAAAGAATATATTATTGCATGAGTGACATCAAGTACACTTCTTAACCTTTAATGCAAAGATCTAACAAAGGAATAACACTCTTTAAATTTAAAAATGTAGGTGATATGATAATTCTGGAGGAACAAAAAAGAGGTACTTTATGAAATTAATTAGCATATGGTACTCTAAATAAGTACCAAAGCTCATGAATATTAATTAACCAAAAAAGTATAAGGTTGCCTCTATAATCAAGAATGCAAGACTTTCTATATTTTATTAATTTCATATCATTAAAATGCATGGGTAACCAACTATTGTGATCACCTAGCATTTAGGAACAAAAAATGGATACATATCTCACTCCAAAGTGGAACCAATGAAGCATTAGCATGACATGCAATGATACCCCCTACAATACTAATAAACAAGAGGCATTAGTAAATCAACTATGTGACACAAAGTATGCAAAGGAATTTAATATCACATCTAATATGATGTACAAGAAACGAAAAAAGGTATGCAAAAATAAGAAGAATATACATGAGGATAAAATATCTTCCATATTGCTTTTTATTTTGGAGTGACACCCACTAGACAATGTTATTATAAAAATCCAAGGTTTATAAACAAACCCCAAAGAAATTTATTAAATATTGAAAGTATAAAGAACTCCCACAATATGATGTATAAAATCCTTCCATAAAGAAGGAAATCAAATCTGAAACTTTATCTTAATGTGTTTGTAAGTAAATGAATTTTTATAGAGTTCTTTCAAGGTTTTGAAAAAGGACAATTTTCATTTATGACATGAGGTGACTACGAAAGGACAAATTCAAAATGTATGACAACCTTAAAAAAAGAAAGATAGAAGCATAAAAAATCCCTCCAAAATAAAGAAGTTTATAAAATGTGTCCCACACCTCACCCAAACCCAAAAAAACTTTTTGAGTATATTGTTTGCATTATGAAAGCCTAAATCAACCAATCTATAATACATCATGATTCAATTATTTTTAAAAAATGAAAGGATCTATAATGCATTAAACTATATTTACCAAAAAAGATATACCTTGTCAAAAAATGTTGAAAAAAGGGTGTAAAAATTAATTTTGGAGGAAAATAATTGAAATATATAACAAGTTGGATTAAACATGACTATACAATAGTGAAGATATCAAAAATATCCTTTCAAAGCCTATTAAAAGTTGGAACCTAACTTTTTTGGTGAATAAGTGTTTGATTTATCATTTATAAAAAGTATATTACACATATTAAAAAAAAAGGTGGGCGGATAAAATCACTGCTATAAAGTCCATATAGGGCCCATATTCAATTCATAAAACATAAAAAATAAACTCTTGGGTGGAAACAAAATAGATAAGGGAGGAGGAGGAGAGTCTCAATCACCTAGTTTACTACATACACTAGTAGTGTTTGGATTATCCATAGGGGGGTCCTGTCCTTGTCATCTTTTTCTTTATATTTATCTTCTTATTTATTGGGATGGACTGTGAAATTATAATAACTAATCAATGAAATTTGCTATAATCAAACGAAATGGAAGCTCCACCTATAGAATATCTAGAATATTTATAGAGGCTTCCTCTATAGGTGGTAGATGCATAGAGTTTTGATGAGTAGGCTGGAACCAAACACATTGTACATACTTCTTTTAGTATTTGGAGGAGAATCCTAGGAGCAAGCATATCAATTATCAAAAGTATAAAAACTTTAAATCCACACCAACACTTGTGAGGAGGTGAGGGAACCTAAGAAGATGAGGGAGATGTAGGAACTTTGACAACTACACAATTCGTTATCCTAGTGGTTGAGAAGCACTATAAGGTGAGTTACTTATATTAGAATGGATAATGTTACATTACATTGCTATTAGTAGTTATGTTATGTTGCTAGTTGTGTGGCTATTGCAACATCATCTCTACTTATCACAACTTCTTATCCAAAGTATCATAATCAGATCCTTGAATATTATAATCGATTAGTCACCCATAATTGAAAGATCATCAATAATTTTTATTTTGCATTTTTCTTTTACAGTGACAATGTAAAGTCCTACTTATGCACCTAGAGCTCCAAGGGAATCATAGCATGAAAGATATTTTTAGTTCACAGTGTATGAAAGGGTGAATTATACTAGTGCATAGTCATGTGAGGAGGACTATTTTTTTATCAAGTAAATGACTCAACATATAGGGTATTCAATGTTCCAATTATTTGAAGGAGTTTAGGTGATTATTATTGGGATTAAGGTATCTTAACCTTAGATTCCAAAAAAATTTATTATAAATTTATTTATTGTACCCACTTTGGAAGTCCTAAATTTAGAGGACTATTGTCATAGGCTACTATTTTGGGATTATGAGAGTTTTTTAATTTACTAGGACGATGACTAGTTCGGTGGAAGAGTTGTGCAAAGTTATTTTTGGGTATCTTGTGTTTATGGTGGAGTTCACTTTTGACAAGTGGTGTTAGGTAGAGGTGTTACATATTGAAAGTTTCTATGTCTGACATGTCATGGAAATAGAAACTTGTTGTTTTTGACACCACTTTACGTTATGACTATATGAGTTGGTTTTGGAAACCATGGGCACTTTCCACTTGTGTTGAGCTCTTAAAATATGTGGCTTCTTATGGTATTCTATATGACAAGTTGGATATCTTCTAAGGAGCATTTATATGCTATATTTTCTCTTCAAAATCATTGGCTCTATGCATTCTATTGTAACTGCTAGCTGTTGTCGATAATAAAATTGAGTCTGGATTTTGGAGTATGGGTTTTTTGCTAAAATGGATTTCCCACATGTATATCTAGTGTTATGGGTTTATTTGTTTGAATCTAAATTTGAATGTGTTTATCTAAGTTGTAGTAGTTAGAGAGTCTGTATGAAGTTTTTTCATTTACTCTCCTATTAGGTTTAGCATGTGGAAGCATTATTCTACACTTTTTTTCCTCTCATTTATACAAGGTGTATGCATGTTGTTGTAATGAGAAATAAAGGGAGATGTTATAAACCTTTCACAATTTGTTATCTTGCATTTAGTAGATAAACTAAAAATCATCATTCTCTATATAGTTGATATAAACTTTCATTTGGTATGAGATCATTAAAAGGATTCATTGCTTTTAGAGGTTTCATAAGTTAGTTTTTGAAGATCAAAATGGAATGAAAGGGAGAAAAGACATAAAAAAAAGTAAAGGATACTACCAGTTACTCTAATAAGGAAAGGCATACAAATGTCATTATTCATTTGTAGCGATAAACAAGTGGTGTTGCTAAGAAAATAATGATGAGGAGACTAATGTTCTGGCAACATAGGAGTTAGGAATGTGTTATAGGCTTTTTGTGTTCATATAAGCACTAATACATTTGGACTAGATTTTCGGCTAAGGTTTCCAATGGAGAAGGTATATTGTGGCCAAATTTGATTTTTTTTGAAAAAATGCTCGCATTCATCGTAATTCCGACAGCAATTACCCATTTGATTTCGACGAAGAAGGAATTAGAAATGAGAAATTTCTTTTGTTCAAAAAAGTGCTCAAGTTCGTCATAATTCCGATGACAGCGGCCATTACAAAATAAAAAAGAGGCGGGGAATTCATTTGTGAATTGCAATCCCGCGTAGGTGTCTGTGGCGACTTCAACCCCCAAGAACATCAAACCCGCGTCGAAGGCAATCCCACACAGGAGGTTGATTAAAATTGCCCTAGTTTTTAATTTCATGTTGCAAAAAATATACATGTGGTGGTTAATTGTCCTAGTTTAATCTCGTAAAACCATAGAACTGTGATTGAGGAGTGGGCATTCAATTTTGTATCAGCAATCCCTTCCTCCCATATACGCGCGTGTTGATTGTTCACATGAGATCACATCTCTTTGCGGCATCGTATCAAACAATTCACGAGCCTTGTCCATGTTTCCACATTTTGCATTCATGTCAAGCAGGGCATTTGCAAGTACAACACCTAACAAAATTCCTCTATCCGTTATGCTTTGATGGATGTCCATACCCTATTCCAATGCTCCCATTTTTGCATAGGCAGGGAGGATGCTGGCAAAGGTTGTGGAATTTGGATTTATGCCTTCTAATTTGATTTGCTTGAAAGTGTCTAAAGCCTTTTCGACAAATCCATTTTGTGCATATCCAACAATCGTTGTAGTCCACGAGACAACATTTCTTTCAGGCATTCTATCAAATAGTTCATGTGCCTTGTCTATGCTTCCACATTTTGCATACATGTCTACCAAGGCAGTTACAACTACAACATCTGACAAAATTTCTCTATCCTTTATGCTTCAATGAATGTCCATACCCTGTTCCAAATCTCCCATTTTGGCACAAGCAGGGAGGATAGTAGCAATGGTCGTGGAATTTGGATTTACACCTGCCAATTGCATTTGCTTGAAAGTTTCTAAAGCCTTCTCAACAAATCCATTTTGTGCAGTTGCAACTACATCTGACAAAATTCCTCTATCTTTTATGCTTTGATGGATGTCCATACCCTGTTCCAAAGCTCCCATTTTGGCACAAGCTGGGAGTAGGCTGGCAAACGTAACTAAAGAAATGCAATGATCAACTCCAAAGACATCAAACCACTACTAACAAAACCGAGAGTCTAAAATATGATAGGGTAATAGTGTGAGTTGTCCTAAAATAAAATATTTTATTTTCAATTTCAACTAAAACATAATTACTGAGCCATTTAATGTTATTAATAAGTGTTTAATTTATGAAAGAGATAAATGGTTGGCCACAAGTACATGAGTTACTAAATGCACACAAATAAGTGAATTTGATATTCAAAACTATCTACAATGAATTCAATTCTTGTCCATTAGTCATTTATGTTTGCAATAAGCATCTTTCTTTGTTTTTCTTAATCTTTATTCATAGTTATGTGCATATTTCACATTCTATAATTAGGATATCAATTTCTATGGCTGAACACTAGCATGATGTTTGTGTTGTGGTATAGATGCGTGGAAACATAATTATGGGATTGTTATATTATAGAGATCATAAATCTAGATATCGCATATTAGTTACAGCTCTTCTTGGATTGAGTCTAAAGTTGACATACAGTCATAAAGCCATTATTAGCAGATCTATCCATTTCTAGTAAAGACAATTGAGAATGTCATTTTGATATTGAGAGTTTCTTATCTGTTTACCTATTGATCATTATTAAGCCATAATATTTAGGTCTATTTATCTCTCTTGCAAAACCTCTGTAAGTCCCCTAGATTGTCCCTACTACTCACTCTTCAATTCAGAAAAATGGAGTTCTAAAGATTTGTTGCACAAGATGGTGTTGAACGTATCAACAAGGCTAGCATGGAAGGCATGTTCAAGCTTCCACTTGTACAACTTACAACAAATGATTTGTTGATAGAAGAAATTCTTGAAATAGGGATATAATCAAAAGACAAGTAAGTACATACAAACCTCCTCAGTTGAAAGTAAAATCCATGTATATTGGATGTAGCATGTCGCACCAAAGTTGTTAGAGTACATTGAATCCCAATCCATAAACACAATAGAGATACTGATGGAGACTTAATTGGATGTAGCATGTCGCACCAAAGTTGTTAGAGTATGCTAAGCTAGTACATAATGTTTCCTAAAGCCACATTAGTATTTTACCCAGATCATTATCTACCAAAACTAACTATAGTAATCCTTTTGAGGATTAATTTCATGGTGCTAGATCTTCATTTAGTTCCACTTCTTGTTGGAGAAAAGAATAGTTATTTCTTGAGGTAGATGAATATCCCATCAACAAAGGACAAGACCCTTTCTAGAATATAACAAATTCTACTCCAACAAAAGATCATGGGGGTTTCACTAGAGATATTGAATAAGAGATAGACTTCTACTGCTGCATTAAAAGCATTGGCATGTTCTTCATTTATTGATGTAAACTCTCTGTGATGCCACCACAACCAACAAAGGTGTTAAAAATTATTTGCAATGCATGGATTTTTAGGATTGTCCTTTGAGAAAATAGAATTAAAGTATGGAAGCAGGATCTACCAGCTCCTGAGGGAAAGACCATGTTAGACAATAATTTATATTTTCTTGCCTGTGAAGAAAGACCATGTCAGACAATATCAATGAACAACAAAATAAGGAGACAATTGCTAGATTGTGGTCTAACTTGAAAAGAAAAGGTGATGGAAAATGTTATTGTCCATGCAAAATTTGTAAGGGGTTAAAGACTAGAAGACTTCTAATCAAAACAGCGAAGAAACATTGTAGGCTGCATGGTCACATTGAAGGTGGACATGATTATCATCCATTGGTAAGTTTTTCATTATATCATTTTGACAATTTATATACATAATAAATCACGTGATGATGAGATCATGATCACGGTTTATTTATGTATATCAATTTTATATAGGTCAAGCACCCTGGAGCACATGGTATGGATCAACACAACCCTGAGAATATGGTTTTCGAAGTGGACGAACATGGAGGTGTGAATATCGAAGCTGAAGATAATGATCCCATGGAAGATAGCGATCATGAGCCAGAAAACACAATTGAAGATGATGGTACAAATACATTGATCCATGACTCATTTAGTACTCACGCAGCCGATCATGATGATGAAGATGACCTTGATGTTCTTGCTTCCTCAGTTCTTGCTCATCTAAGCTGAATTCATTTCTAATCAGATCTTATAGGAACTGAAATTGATGTGTCCTACCTCTGCACACTGCTCTTTTTCTGAACATGCCATTGAAAAAATCCTCGGGGTCTGCACATCTTGACACTGCAGTAGACAGCCTATATGGCTTAAAGAATTCTTCAAAAAATCTCCATCCACCCTTAGTGATCACAAAATGGTGAGCCATGGTAATAGTTGGGAAAATAGTCCCTTTACCTCTATTGGTTAGCTCTGCTTCTTGTACTCCCCCAATTTGTCTCAGGACTTTTGCAATCCCTATCTTCAATGGGACCTGATAGGGTAGTAAAAAGGGGGTGCCTCTAAATCCAAAAACTCTAAAAACAATAGACACAGGGTACAAATATATGTCTCCCCAATTGTGAACAATCTTGATATCCTCTGCAAACTCCTTTGGTCTGAGAAACTCCAAAAGAGCCTTAGGAATTCTAGGGTTTTCTCTGCATAGAAGAATCCTAATTTTAGATGCAAAGCATCTATCAAACTTTAAATAACTTGCATCTTCTCTATCCCAAGATAGAACAATACTCCACAATTGCACTGGCATCTCCTCTTTATCCTTGACCTTAATCAAATCCATCTCCTTTCCAAAATAATCAGCCCCTTTGAACATAAACATATGCATTAACATGGACTACCATCCAAATGGCCTATCCACCTTACCATTTTTGATTCCTACTAGCCCTTTATGAATTGCATCAGCAAGGTATGAGGCATAATCAAATGTTATTGCTAGGGAGGGGTTTAGAATTTGTGCAATCATTAACATATAATGGGTTGGCATATTCTTTTCAGCATCCTCTCCAAAAATCTGGCATAATGCCCAATACATACCCTTAGCTCTCAGAGTGAATAGGTTGAGAGAGAATGGTTCCATTGTGCTGGGGCCTACAACTGTTAACCCCCCTATCTTTACAAAGAATTCTTTCAATGGGCCACTTCTAAGATGATCCCTTTGTGTGTTGTAAACCTAGGCTAATGACTCAAAGTCAATAGGTTCTAACAAATTGGAGGACTCATCGAGTTTAAACACTTTCCTAAATTCATCTTCATTTATCTCAATCAAGACTAATCCCTTTATGTTCCTGATGCATCTTGCCATAGAGTCATAATTCTATGCAATCAGGGCTAACAAATCTACATCCATAAAAACACCTAGGACCACAAGCTTTCCTACATCCTGCTCCCATATGCCATTCAAAGGAGCTAGGGAATTCCTCTGCCCAAAACTGACTTTGAAGAGTCCTAAGCCTGACAATCCTATTTTAGGGTCCCTCAACCAATTACCCTTATCATAAAGGCCATCTCCAATTTTTAGACGAGGGTTCTTAGGTACTAGCTCTTTGGCCTTAGCCCCAGCATTGGTGGACATGGTTAATTGCTCTAAAAAATCATCACAGATATTTTGTTCCTTGTAATTCACTTTCCCTATTAATTCTCTTCTGGGTGCCATTCTGGTCAAACAATTATACCACTAGAAGCTAGCACAGACCTCTAATGAAGTAATTCACATAGCAGTATTTGAGAACAAACCAAGAGTTATCAAGAAAAGCACAAGAAACCTGATTATTCACCTGAAGAAAATCACTCTGCAACAAACTTCAATGAAACAATACTTAGCAATCAAGTTGATGTGAACTGAAAAGGGCAAGTTGGCATTTAAGTTTTTAGAAATTAACTCCGCATGCTTCGGCTTTCTTTTCAGAATTAAATTCGCCAAATCGAATTCAAAACTAGCTCCAATGGGTCATAATTTCTCTAAGTCTTTCCTCTGTTTCTCTCTTTTGCTACTTCGCAGAACATAAAACCTATGCTCTTTTCTTTCATGAAACAACGTTGGCCATTGGATCTCAAGAACTTACATCGCCTTTATCTCCGTTTAATCTCTTTGCTTTAGTGTTGGGCCCTACCTCCTTTTCGTCACTTCGTGGAGTTTAACAGTCGTGCACTTTTCCTTCGTGAGGCCGCACCAAGCGTTAGATCAAACTCAAATCACCCAGCCTTTAACTCCAACAGGGACCGTCAATCCTTTTAACTAACCGCGCCTCATCTTGACGGTTAACGGTTTTTGCCATTTCGCTGAGGTTAAGCTGCGAGCATCTTAGGGTCACGAAACAATGAGAAGCGTTGGATCAATCTTGAGATGAATGCCTTTTAAGTGGGCCCTTTATCCGGGAATTACTTACCCCACTTGTTATCCAGTTAATAAATGCCACATGGTAGTTGGCCATTAGCCCTGGAAACTCCTTTTGGTTCCACCCTTAGTCCGCCACATGTTCCCTTTTACTATTCCCACATAACTGTCAATTACACCTAGGCGGGCCCTCAACCACTTTTTTAAACCACGTGTCATGTCACTCCTCCGTGTGATTTCCACCTATCTTTCGTGACTTCACGAATATTATTCTTCATTTGGCTTGCAGCCACGAAACCACGAGAACCGTTAGATCAAAATAAACCTAATCTGCTTTTAACTTCATGCCACGCAATGACTAACTTGCTAGCATCTTATCTTCACAAATTCATGCGAGTCGTTAGATCTCAAGAACTTGCTCGTTGTTTACTGTTTTTATGACAACCTTGCCCAGACCCACTGCATACCGCCAACTGAGTGCCTTGTCACTGCCATGTCATCACCAACTGGGGTTACCACATTTACTACCACTCTTAGCGGGACCCTCCACCTTTTCGCTATTTCGTCGAAGGTATAGCTCATGCATCTCCCGGCCATGAAACAATGAGAAGCCATTGATCTTTTTCCAAGCTCTACAAAAAGCAGCAGCTATTATGCCATGTCACTCCTCCGTGTGATTTCCACCTATCTTTCGCAACTTCGCGAACATTATTCTTTGTTTGGCTTGCAACCACAAAACCATGAGAACCGTTAGATCAAAACAAACCTGATCTACTTTTAACTTCATGCCATGCCTGTCCCTTGGGCCCATCGGCCTTTTCGCTACTTCATAATGACTAACTTGCTAGCATCTTATCTTCGCAAATTCACGCGAGCCGTTAGATCTCAAGAACTTGCTCATTGTTTACTCTTTTTATGACAACCTTGCCCGGACCCACTGCATACCGCCAACTCAGTGCCTTGTCACTGCCATGTCATCACCAACTGGGGTTACCACATTTACTACCACTCTTAGCGGGACCCTCCACCTTTTTGCTATTTCACTGAAGGTATAGCTCATGCATCTCCCGACCATGAAACAATGAGAAGCCATTGATCTTTTTCCAACCCGATCATTCTTTAACCAAAGAAGACCGCTTATCTCTGGGACCCGCCAAACCCTTTCACCACTTCACGAAGCTTAAAACACATTCAGCTTGATCTCACGAAATCACATTGTCTGTCCGATCAAATAAAACTTGATCGGTGTTTAGCTTTGGTCCAAACCTATATGTCGGGTCCACCTTTGCCTTTCGCTACTTTGTGGAAACTAAGTTTCGAGCACTTTTTGGCCGCGAATCAACGTGGGCCATCAGATCAACAGAAAATTGCATGATACTTATAAGGCCCTACAAACATTAGAAAAAGCACATTAAAAGTGAGCAAGAATAAAATATTTAAAGGGACCGCCTAGGTAAATGACAAGGGGAGAACACTTTTATGATAAATGGACCCATCGCTTAAGTGAATATAGTAACGCCAAATTAGAAACCAAAAGGGCTTTTCTCAGGTATTGAAGCGACTTAAAACCTAAACCCTGAACCCCTTAGGATTTAAAACAAATTGAAAGAACTTCCTTCGATGGCTCTTTTATATTTATTTATTTTTATAAAAATCATCATCGTCAGAGTTACGATGAATACCAAGCTTTCAACCGACGACTTCTTTGACCTTCGACAGAGTCCATTGGATTGTCGAATTTCCGACGGGCATGGCATCATCAACCAATCCGACGCCGAGTTTTTGACGGTGGATTTTGTTGACACTCCGACGAAAATTTGTCAAAAATCCGACAAACAGCCATCAGAAATCAGCTCCGAATGTACTAGTGAAGTCATTGATATCTTACTATCCTCTATTTGTTGTACGAGGAATTTCTTACTACTGTAATTTACTTTTCCTTGTTGTCATAGGAGTTATTGTTGCTTCATTCAGAAGTTGATCTACATGCATTCAAAATTATTGTAACTATGTATTGGGATAAGGTAGTGAGAGTTTATCCAAGGTATAATATGTTGGGATATGGATATATCTTTCGTTATCATGTTGTTTGTGTTAAGAGAGATGGAATAACAACTATGTTGGTATGATGTAAAATTTATTAATCACTCAACTTTTGGAAACATTGAGGTGTGTGCAAAGTAAAAGGTAGTGAAGAGAGAAGATTGACATTCCAGTTGTATCTCAATGCCAAGTGTGAGAATTGGCATTAAATGATTATAGAACAACTTTGTTCATTATGTTGTGAACGCAAAGTTTTTTTCAAGTCAAAAGATGGTAACTATGAGTAGTTAGAGGAAGATTGGCTTCACTTGAGATTAAGAGGAAGTCTATTTGTGTAGAAGAAGAATTAAAAATATATTTTAATGCCACATATTTTTGTGAGATGTCTAAACTGGTAAAAGAAGTCATTTCATATTCAAAGGCAACAATCAACTATTAACTTTCACAACCACAAAAATAGGAATGTTTGTTTTTCAACTAATTATTGTACCTAGTGAATGTGTTATTAATAGGTGAAGCCCATAGAATAAGATTTATTCATTGTTTATCCTTTTAAAGAAACCAAAAGTTGGAATTGTTTGTTTATTTAAATATTGGTTTAAGTGAGTCTACACTTGGTTCATAAATATTTTGGAGTAAAAATGCTATATTTATTTTTTGGTGTGTGGGGAATGCTAAAGATTTTAATGCAATCAAATTCTATAAGACTATTTTTTGAGAATTAAGTGTGTATTACTAACTTTGGAAATCAAATTATTATTCGTGGCCTCATATATTGCTTTATTATTGGGATCATTTGAGCTACACTTGGCAAGATTTTCAAGGCTCTTGGAGACTCATTTGTTACATTTGGTAGATAAAGTGTAAAAAACACCTATTGGAGGTTGGAGGAAATGGAGCTAGGGGAACGCTTATCATCCCGAGCTAGCTTCTTGCGTAGGGTGATTCATGCATGAGAAGCAAATATTTTTTAATTTATGCCCATAAAGGAAAAAGGCGTCTTGGTGTTACATGGGCCTCTCAAGGAGAAAGGAGAGATAGGTTTTATTATGGGTGCACTTGATGTATTCACATTTGGTTGGTGTTTAGTCAATAAAGGAGGAATACAACACTAAGGAGGGATTTGACACACTCAAAGGAAAATTATTCTTGTTAGCGTAATATCATTGTTACGCTAGTTCATTGATTTGTTTTGTTATATTATTGTTTATACCATTCCCTAATGGTACCAGGTTTGTCGTTCTTCCAGCATTGATATAACTATTTTATTCTTATTAGAACCCCCACAATTTTCCATTTAGAATGTTCAAGCTTGTGGGTTTCCCTATGGTGTCTCTATTCTTTTGGGTCTTTTGTACCTCTTCGTTTTGAACTTAAGCCATTGAACTCTTAAAATAGTTCAATTGGTTCAATGTTCAAGGCACATTTTAGGTACATGTCTTTAGCGGCCTTTATCTCCACCAAAACAAGCGCGTTATTGTTATGCATTTTGAACTTTGAACCCGTGAACCTTTTTGGTTCAAGGTTCAAAATGTCTTTTGTGAGTCGCGGCTATGTAATGTTATTTAACGAGTGGGTGTCAATATGTTTTAAGTTGGTTTTGAACTTGAACCTTGAACCAATTGTCTCTTCGGATCAACAGTTCAACGGTTCAAGGTTCAAAGTTCTTTCTTGTTAGTCGTGGTTATTGCTCATTCCTGGTATTGTTTTGAGCCGCTAGCTCATTGTTGTTCTTCTTGGATGAACTTGAACCATTGAACTCTTTGTAAGATGGTTCAAGGTTCAAAAGGTTCACTTTAAGATGATTCGAAAGATTTTGTTAACACTAAAAGCGGCGCGACAAAAAGGAATATTCCCAGCATCTAATAGTTAAAAATTCTAAATTTGGAAAGTAATCATGAGAATATTAACTATTTGTGCGGAAGTGATGGGCAATTAAGAAAGTGTCAGGTTTTCAGTCATTTCACTATTACTTCACATGCTTAAGTGAATCATTATGAAGCGTGTGTGGTTTTCTTGATTTTTTCCCCTTTGTTCAAAAGGATATATGAATTCATCTCCATAATTTGTAAGGGTCACAGTTGCTATAACTGAGCAAATTGGAGGCACCGAAGGTTAATTCAGCTCTACTTTCTTGAGAAGGTTTCATAGATTCTTGGTGGTAACGGGTAAGTTTAGACGATTCCCCTATGTTGTATTTCTTTAGTTCTGAAGATTTATCAATGTAGGAAGAAAATATTTAGTTTGTTGGAGTAGAATTCTACCTTGTTTTAGAATTGCTTGATTAAAAGTATAGATAGGTAGTATGAGGTCGGTACTGCCGAAGCCTTGCTGGACGTCATGTTTAGTGAGCATATTACTAGAATTAGATGATACTTCCTTGGCTCACACCAATCTAGGGGATTTCTTAGAAAGAACCAAGAACCCTCAAGCTAGTTTAATAATGGAGAAAATAGTGAGAAGTGGTCTCGTTGAAGCCGCTCCATTTCCACTTGCTGCACCATGTCCAGATTTGGTGATAGCTTGCATGAATAGGTATGATGCTGAGAATAGATGTATAAGAACCAGCAATGGTGAGCTGTTAGTTGGTATCAACAGGGAAACAGTAATGGTGGCGATGGGAATCCCACATAAGGAATCATATGAGGATTGGTCTATTGGGACCTCATAAGCCTTCTTCTCAGAGAAAAAGAGTGTGTATAGAAGTGTAATTGCAAGAAACTGGCTCCTTAAAGTTCAAAAGGAAGGGTCACGACTGTTGAAGCCCCTTACCAGAGAGCACTTCATCATAGAAGTGCGAGACATTGTTATACTACTAAATAGGCTGAAAGGGAATTCACACTCTTTTTACTGGGAATATTGGATGTATTTTTACATTCAAGTGCTATTATCCGGTGACAAATATCTTGATTGGGCCTAGGTAATTGTAGAGAGACTCCATGAAGGTTTGAGTAACTTTGTGGGTATGTCTAATTTTTATATGTCCTCTTATCTTTTTTAAATATTATCTTGTACCAGAGATTGGCCTGGTTTTCTTAATGAACCATGGGTGGATGGAATGAAGGTTTATGATTACTATCCTTTGTTACAGCAGCAGAAACATGTAGAACGTATTGCCAGATGGAATGGTCTCTTCACAGGGAGACTTACTTTTGAACTACAGTGTGATGTGAACAAGAGAATGTCAGTTGAAGCAATGGAGTTAATAAGTATATAAGACATCTTCTTCATTCAATCTCCCAAGTTCACCTATCTTCGGGTAGGTGGTTTCGAAGGTGAACCATTCAAGCTACCTAGGTATGCCTTTGATAGCTATGTACTCATAGAGGTGAGTAGGCAACTAGCTCATATTGATAAAAGGTTGGGGGCAAAAGGTGAATCTGGAGTTGCCTTTCCTATTGAACTTGGATACTATAGTTGCAAGTTCGTATCCGATGCTTTAAATTTGGAATTGGAATTTAAGAGGATGAAGTTGTAGCCCTATGTTGCTAGACATAGGTTTGATGGAAGAGGTTATACCGTGGAAAATCTAAATGTGGATGACCACTTCTGTCATGAACCCCAGTTGGAAGATTACTAGGAGAATTGTAGTGATGAATATGAGGTAAGAAGGAGACTATGGTCAAGATTTACTCTACAACAGATAATCACCATGAAGCTTCCTATCAATGTATCCGGAGTACAAGAGGAAACAAGGGAAGATATTCAAGATCCTGAATTCAAAAAGGAAGTTCAAGGAAATCCAATCCTTGAGATTGATTGGAATAAAAAGGAAGATGATAATATTCAAGCTAAAACTTTTAATGTTGTAAGGAGAACTGAGAAGTGGTTGAGAGATCAAAAATTTAAGAAAGGATAGCTCATATCCTCCCATGAACTAAGAGTTGATTCACATACTATAACTCAACTTTCTATTTCTTCCACTAATGAAATTGTTGATGTTGCAGGTCATTCAAAGCCAATTGTTGAAAAAATCCAACCCAGGGGATCAAAAAGGTTACCGTTAAGTTCTACAGCAGCCCGAGTAACTCAGTCAAGGAGCAAGAAAAAGAGTTAAAAGCCAACATTGAGCCAGATTGTTGTGGACCTAGATCCAAGTAAAGAGGTAGAAGTAATAATGGATCAATAGGATTTGGGTGAACCTGCAATACAAGAAATGAACATTGGTAAAGAAACAGAGAGTGAATTGAACCCAATGAACACTCTGGTTATTATCAATTCACCAGATACTCAGACCACTCCTCCATCCAAAGAACCTACAAAGACACCGTGATGGTTAGAAGTTGTTGTTGGGAAGAAATGTAGTGTGGTTCCAATTACAATCCATATAGAAGATATGGTCAGCAAGTGTCTTGGAAAGGTATCCAAGCCGAAAAGACTCAAAACACAGATAATTCTTGAGGTAGATGAAGCAATAGGTCATTGGACAGCTGAGATAGCCAAGCCTATTCCAGATAGAGACTCAAACAAAGCTACCGAGGATGACTTTATAGTTGAAAATATTGATCTGGGGGTTGCTTCGCGAGCCATTGATGTTAAACATTTCAAGTCTTCCACGAAGAGAATGATTTCTAGATCATGGAAGGATGAGAAGGATAAAAGAGAGCTGAAGTAGATCATCACTCAAATGGTTGAGTACATCAATGCCATTCATCATCCAAATCCTCAACACTTGTCACATGTGGCAGTATCATTTGATCCCAAATCTCCCGCAAATCAAAAGATGTTGGACTAAGTTCAAAGAAACAGAATGGTCTTGAAGATGTTCAATAAATGGCTAGATCTCATAATACAACAAGGTTCAGAATATATTGTCAGTCTGGTGAAAGTGTATGAGGATGTTGTGACTGTGAGCAAGGAATTGGAATTAGAGGTTGTTTCTTGGGAGAAAGAAATGACCAAATGGGTGGTAGTTCTTGCACAGATGAATGATATACAAAAATTTGGAGTGATGAAGTTCTTAGCTGAAAAACCTGTGGAAAGCTTGGATGATAATGTATTGTATGTATCAAGGAAAAATGTGGAGTGGCATAATTCAATTATCAAACAGGGCCACGAAGAATCCACTAAACTGCTAAAAGGATTGAGAGATTTAATTGATACAATGCAAAAGGATCTTAAATGCATTGACATCCAGCTTATGGAAGATGATGCTCAGACAATCGAAGCTGCCTCAAATATGACAAAAATCTTCGAAGAAAGGATACAGTTCATTCGGAAGACAAAATCCTTGACTACGGATGATTTTTTAAAAGCATCAAGGATTGAGTCAATGCTCACGGTTTATTCTAATCATCTAGAAGTGCACAAGGCAAGGGTGACACAACTAAATATGGATAAGGAGGTTTGGAAGCAACGAATTCAGGATATTGGACCCCTATTTTCAGGTCATCTTGAACTTCTCAGCGGCACATTTAGAGTGGCATGGTGTGTGCAGTTCTGCGGCGAAACAGGATAAACCAGTAGCTTCCTCTGCTACGGTGGAGTCATGATCAATTCGGGGATGAGCTGTTAGCCTTTCTGTGGTTGTTATTTTAGTTTCTCTTGGTTTTAGTAAATGGTTTCTTTAACCTATGGTCAAAGTGAAGTTTTAATTATTATGTAATAAACTATGAGCCTGGAGGCTATTTAAGCTAGAAAGTAAGTTTATGTTAAGGTCCAAAAAAATGTGATTTTTTAGGGAACAAACAAAAATCCGTTTTCTATGAATTTCTTAAAACTAGAATGACTGGTTTATCAATGAAATGTTATGGTGTGCAGTCTTCAAATCTGTGTGTTTGAGGATTGGCGATCTTTCTTGAGAAATTAGCTAATGTGCATAATATCATTTTGTTATCAGATATTCCTATGTTTTCAAGATTCATTGTTACCATTATTGCAAGTAAATTCATTGTGGATTGAATTGTGATGATCCCCCTTGTCCTATGAGACATGAGAGAGAATCGATCAGAGTTCATACTTCTATGCATTTGCTTTTGCTCTGAATTTATGAAATGAACATGTGTGAAAATTTGAGTCTGTGAGCTCTTATTTGAAATTGATCTTCAGAATATTCTTTTTCTTTTATTTTAAAAGCATTCCTTTGTGTTGATAGATGAATGCTAAAGCCTTTCCATGCTTTCTGGTTAAAAGTGTATTCATTTTAAATTTTTCTTCAAAAAATTCATTGCAAATCGTACGAGGAGCTGCCCTCTAATGTAGAGGATGGATTTTTAATTGGTTCATCCAACTGTTGGTTTATTTGTTTCCTTTCATAAAGAGGTGTACAAGAGTCATATTATTATTCAAATAAAGAAAACATTATAGTTTGAAGAAAGGGACAAATCTGTTAACCAACAATTCTCTATATTTATTTTCCTAAAGCTAATAGCATGACCATCACATTGCCTTCATCTCTTCTTCTCTTATATTTGGTATCATAGCAGCACTAAATATGTTGAGAGTGTAGAAGGCTTGCATGAAGGAATCATGGGAGACATCTTCATTTTCATTCTATGTGAATAAGCTCATGGACTACATGGAGATTTTGATGAGTCAATCCTTTTTTTGGTATTAATATGTAGAGGGCTACGTGGATGTTGTTAGATATTGCTTGATAGTGCATGGTTTAGTCCTTGTTTTGATACTGTTGTGTAGAGGGTTGCTTGGAGGTTTTTAGTCCTAGTCTCTGTAACTACTCCATCATCAGAGGATGTTTGGTTGATTGAATTTGGTGCAAGTAAGCATATGACTAGAAACAAAGAGTTATTTGATACTCTCACTACACAACCTACTAGTGATTTCATTTGGATAACGAATAATAAATAATATGTTGTCGAAGGAATTGGTTTTGTCACCATTCCTCTTGGCATGAGAAGTTCTTCTCTTACCAATGTCCTCTATGTTCTAGGTTTGACATCCAATCTCTTGTCTATCTATCAATTTTTTGAACCATAAGCTTAAATTGGTGTTTCAAGTTAAAGATGATGTTAAATCCCGTCTCATCCCCCGAGATGACAAGGTTGTTGCTAGAGGTTGTAAGAAGCACCACCTTTTTCTCTTGATATTGTTTCCTCCTTTGAGGTTTCTCTTTGTGCTTCTACGGTTGAATTCACTTCTCTTTGGCATTATAGATACAAACATCTTTTTATCCATTCTCTCCACTAGCTTAGTTCCCAAGATATGGTAAGTAGTCCTCCTCTTATCTTCCTCCTTTCTTGTCAGTTTGTTGTGTTATACAACTTAGATAACCGGAGGAAAACCTAAGAGGGGGGGGTTAATCAGTTGTCAACAGATTAAAGAACTTTGACCATTAAAACCTAATTATCGGAATACATAAACCAAATATCGAAATAACAGATATAACAGTTAAGTACAAGTAAAAACCACATAACATTTACCAAACATCCACAAAAGATAACACCAAGATTTGTACGTGGAAACCCCGATAAAGGGAAAAACCATAGTGGAAAGCCCACCCACAATCTGGATAATACTTCTGCAGTAAGTATGTGATTACAATAAGAGGGGCCTACACATGCAGGAAGGCCAACAACCTAGAGCGCACTGCTCATCACAAAAGGAGCCTCACTGACTATGAAATAAATCCAGACTACAATCTGGAAGAAGAATGAACTACAAGAATAGCATCTCCTATGCCTAAGTACAGTTCTGGTTAAGCTCAGTACCAGAGGACTTAAACCTCTTTTACCAACCCAATTAGATCACCTATGATCGACCAAAAACCTTTGCATATTATTACAAATTTATTCGCACACAGATAATCTCATAATCACAATCCCATAATCCCATGATCTACAGGGAGATCTTACATCATATTTATATGAACCCGGGACCTAAAGAATTAGGTTGGCCACCTAAAAGATAATACAATAAACTCATAACTTAAACCCATAATCTAATGATCAACCAAGTCGGCCTCAAACCAAAACAACTTAATCCAATCAATAAACCCAACCGATAACGCATCGGGATCATCCCCCAACATGTTACATAAACCGGTCCATAACCTAGCTGAATAAGATAGCATTAGGTCCAGACCCGATCCAACACCACTGATCAACAAGAACACGAACAAGATAACCAAAAACATCCCGAAATCCATCTAGAATCCATGCCAACACCACTTATCACGTGCATCAAAAGGTCTTCAACAAAGCTCTATCGATAGAACCCTTACCGATGACCAAAAGGCTTATTAGAACAAGTGATAGCCCCTAAGTCATCAAATTCTGAACCAACTGATCCTGATACCTATCTGAATAGCATGAATGATAGATCCAAATCAAATTCACAAGCCAAAACATACCAGAGCATACCGGATCAATATCATAAACCAACCACTCTACCGGAACCTACCAGAAGCCGACAAGATGTGAAAAACATCCAAGTACCAAGAAATGTCAAACAAGTCTCCCCCAAAGGAAGATAGCCAACAATCTCCCCCTATGAATGATATCTTTGTTAAGCTCTAATCTCTCCCCTTGACTGATTTTCTATCAAGCTCTATTTTCAACATATATCTCTCCCCCTTTGACATCAATGCCAAAAATTTGACATCAACATCAAAGAAAAATCATGAATCCATTGAACAACACAATTGTCTACTCACCCTGAGTAGTAGCACCAACACATCAATCCGAAATGAATAGTATCTCTATAAATGCATGCTAGACTAATGCCAATCAACATCATTCAGGTCTCTATTGGAGGGACAAAAACCCTTAATCTACCTCTGAAGTAATCAAATGATTCCTTAGGAAAAGGTTTAGTGAAGATATATGCAATCTTCTATTTAGTGTTCACATAAACCAGTCTGACTTCATTTGCTTCCACCTTCTCCTTCAAAAGGTTATACTTGATAGATATGTACTTTGTCTTAGAATGAAATATTAGATTTTTTGATATTTCAATAGTAGCAGAGTTATCATAGTGAATAACTACCAGTTCATTACAATCCACCCTTATATCCTTCAACATTTTCTTCATCCATAGAACTTGCATGTACAGTTAGTAGCAGTAGCAACATATTCACATTCAACAGTAGATAAAGATGTACATGACTGCTTCTTGCTGATCTAAGAAACAAGTTTCTTTCCAAGAAAGAAAGCTCCACCGGATGTGCTCTTCTGGTCATCAACATCTCCAACCCAATCAACATCTGTATATGCACATAGTGTAAAGTAATCATTTTTAGGATACCATAAACCAAATTCAGTTGTTTCCTGCAAATACCTAAAAATATTTTTCACCACACTCTCATGATTCTCTCTAGGATCATTCTGATATACTGATACAATACAAATTGCATTCATTATATCTGATCTAGTCTGAGTCAGATATAACCAACCTCCAATCATAGACTTGTACCTTGTAGGATTTACCGATGTTGATACATCTTTCTTAGTCAACTTCACTTGTAACCATAGGTGTACCAACCAGTTTAGAATCTTCCATACCAAAATTCTTCAACAACTCTCTAGCATACTTAGTTTGATAGATGAAAATACCTTTATCAGTCTGAGTAATGTACAAAACTAAGAAAAATTTCATCTCCCCAATCATAGACATCTCAAATTCATTCTTCATATTTTAAGAGAATTCCATACATAACTTATCCTCACCTCCAAAAATGATATCATCAACAAAGACTTCAACAATCAATATGTCATCATCAGTGATCTTATAGTATAAATTACTGTCAACATTACCTTTAGTGAAATCAAACTTCAAAATATATTTATCCAATCTTGCATACCAATCTCTAGGGGCTTGTTTCAATCCATTTAAAGCTTTCCTTAACCTGCAAACCATGTTTTTGTCATTTGAAAGTGAAAATCCATCAAATTTCTCAATGTAAACTTCCTCTTCAAAGTCTCCATTAAAAAATGCACACTTAACATTCATCTGATAAACCTTGTAGTTCTTATGGGTAGCATAAGCAAGAAATAATCTCACAACTTCAATCTTAGCTACTAGAGAAAAAGTTTCATCATAATTAATTGCTTCCTTTTGCGAATATCCTTTACAAACCAATCTAGCTTTATTCCTCACAACTTGTCCATCTTCATTCAATTTATTCCTAAAAACCTATTAAGTTCCAATAAAATTCTTATTTTTAGGTCAAGGAACTAAAGTCCATGTGTTATTCTTTTCTATCTGATCTAATTCCTCTTCCATAGATTTCATCCAACATTTATCTTTACATACTTCAATTATTGATTTCAGATCAATTTGACAAATTAAACATACCTCATCAGCTACCAACCTTCTTCTTGTCATAAATCCTTTGTTCTTGTATCCAATGATCTGATCTTCTGAATGATGTAACCTTACATACCAAGGAGTCTTCTGACTTTCTGTTCCTCTACTCTGATCTTCAGTTACTGTTGAATTTTCTGATATTGCTCAAGTAACTGGTTCAACATTTTGTTCCGGTGCAGGTGTTACTGGTTCAGTTATGATCATCTCCACTGTCAGTTCTCTCTCATAAGTTCTGATTTGATTTATCTTCTACACATCCACCTTGACATTAGTGCTCTCCACAATTCTCTGCAATCATTTTTTATAACATCTATATGCTTTTCTTTCATTAGAATAACCAAGAAATATCCCTTCATCACATCTAGGATCAAACTTTTTAATGGAATCATCTATTTTGATATAGCATTTACTACCAAAGATTCTGAAATACTTAACTGTAGGTGTATGACCAAACCATAACTCATAAGGTGTCTTATCGGTGTCTCCCTTGATATGAACTCTATTGAATGTGTATATTGTCATGCTCATAGCTTCTCTCCATTAGATATGAGGCAGATTGGCTTCCATCATCATAATTCTAGCTACATCCAAGATATTTTTGTTCTTCCTTTCCACAACTCCATTTTGCTGAGGTGTCTGGGCTACAGATAACTATCTCCTTATCCCATTCTTTTCATAATAACTATAAAATTCACCGAATGTGAATTCTCCACCCTGATCTAACCTTAAGCATTTAATCTTCAATCCTGTCTCTATATCAAGTTTAGCTTTAAATATTTTAAACTTTTTTAATTCTTCAGATTTCTCCCTTAGAAAAGTAACCCACATCATTCTAGAATAGCCATCAATGATTAGCATAAAATGTCTCTCACCTTGAAAACTTTTGATTCTAGCAGGACCACACAAAATAGTATGAATAAGGTCAAGAACATCATTATATTTGTCTTGTATACTCTTAAAAGAAGTTATGTCTTTCTTTCCCATGTGACATTCCTTACATACTTGATTATAAGGCTTCACAATTTTAGGTATATCTCTAACTGCCTTAGCAGAACTGATATTTACAATGCAATCAAAAATCACATGGCACAACCTCTTATGCCATAACCAACTCTCAGCAATTTGTGAAATCAAACATGTCTTCTCACCAGAGTTCAAATGAAAGATGTTACCTTTAGTCTGAGTACCGGGTGAAATCTCCAATCCAAATCTATTGATAATCTTGCATTTTCCATCCTTGAACCGTAACTGAAATCCCTTATCCGCCAACTATCCTAAACTCAAAATTTTATTCCTTAAACCTTCAACATAATAAACATTATCAATATCATTCTTAGCATCCAGTGATATAGTTCCTCTTCCCTTGATCATTTATGCTTTGTCATCTCCAAATCTAACCAAACCACCATCAAATTCTTGCAAAGATAGAAACTTCCTTTTATCTCTAGTCATATGATGTGAACATCCACTGTCTATCACCCATTCATCATTATCTTCAATTTTAACAGCAAGAGCCTTTTCTTCAGGTACCAGATCATCTACCTTGATAGACAAAAATACCCATTCCTTTCTATTGCCAGATCCACTAGCTAAATCTTGTGTATGTTCATCATCAGAATCAGTTACACCTTCCTCATCAGCATAGTAGCATGATTTGTCTTTGTTTCTCCTATACTTATGCTTGTTCTAATAGTCACGGTTAGGACTAAAAGATCTTCTAACTCTTTCCTCAAATCTGGAATTCCTTTCAGGACATCTAGATACAAAATGACCTATCTTATTACATGTGCAAAACATTTAAAAGGTGATTTTCTTTCATACTTACTTCCTATAGGACCTTTAGGTACTCTTCTAGCAAATAGGGCTTCAAGTTTCTCAAACTCTTCATCTTCTTTCTTCACTTCCTCCAGTTTCTTAGCATATAAGGCTTTCCAATCACTCTTGTCAGTAGATGATGTAGATGCATGAAAAGCAGGTTCAGATTTTGCAACTCCAGAAGGACCGAATTCCTCAGGCTCAAAAGCAAGTAAATTCCCAACCAAGGTATCCCTATTAACAGAGGTGTTTACCATTGTTCTCAAATCATTAATTATAGTAACCTTCATCTTATAAGTTGATGACAAATCTCTCAATACTTTAGAAACTATTTCATCTTCGCTCAGAGATCCACCACAACATTGAATTCCCATTACAATCTCATTAACTCTCTCCATAAAAGTAATAATCCTTTCATCTTCTTCCATCTTTAGGTTCTCATACTTCACCCGGTAACCTCAAGTTTAGCAATTTTAACAGTAGGGTCACCTTCATTCAGAGTCTCCAATTTATTCCATATAGCCTTTGTAGGTGATTTATCAGATAGTCCCATAATTTGTTGATCAGAAAGTGAATAGAAAAGGGTTTCTCTAGCTCTACAATCATTTTCAATGTCCTTATCCAAGCCTATCAGAGGAGGATTTCCAGATTCCAGATTATGAGGTGTATAGCCATTCTTAGTGATCTCCCAAATCCCCTTCCCAAGACATCTCAGATGAGTCTCCATCTGAATCTTCCATACTCTGTAATTTATTCCATCAAGCCTAGGAATTTCTCTCCAGAAAACAACAACAAATGAACTTGCACTATTACATGCCATAGGATCTTCCTCAAGCGGTTAAGCTTCTATAGAGAGGACTAGGATCTGATACCAATTGTTAGACAACTCAGATAACCAGGGGACAACTGAGAGGGGGAATGAATTATTTATCAATAGATTATAGAAATTTAAGAATTAAAATCTTATTATAGGAATACATAAACCAAATACCAGAATAGCAGATATAATAGTTAAGCACAAATATAAACCATAGAACATTTACCA
The DNA here is from genome assembly GCF_030272615.1 of Cryptomeria japonica. Taxonomy (NCBI): domain Eukaryota; kingdom Viridiplantae; phylum Streptophyta; class Pinopsida; order Cupressales; family Cupressaceae; genus Cryptomeria; species Cryptomeria japonica. The sequence continues at coordinate 833,430,511 of NC_081411.1, forward strand.
ACCATCTACAAAAGATAACACCAAGATTTGTTTGTGGAAAACCTGGTAAACGGTAAAACCACAATGGGAAGCCTATCCACAATCAAATAATACTTCTGCACTAAGTATGTGATTATAATAAGAGGGGCTTGCACATGCAAGAAGGTCAATAGCCTAGAGCGCATTGATCATCACAAAAGGAGCCTCACTGACTACAAAATAAATCCAGACTACAATCCAGAAGAAGAATGAACTGCAAGAATAGCATCTCCTATGCCTGAGTACAGTTTCGGTTAAGCTCAGTACCAGAGGTCTTAAACCTCTTTTACCAACCCAATTCGATCACCTATGATCGCCCAAAAACCTCTACATATGATTACAACTTTATTCACACACAAATAATCCCATAATCATAATCCCATGATCCCATGATCTACAAAGAGATCTTACATCATATTTATACCAACTTGGGACCTAAAAAATTAGGTGGGCCACCTAAAAGATAATACAATAAACTCATAACTTAAACCCACAATCTAATGATCAACCAAGTCGACCTGAGACCAAAACAACATTATCCAATCAATAAACCCAACTAGTAGCACATCAGGATCATCCACCAACACGTTACATAAACCAGTCCATAACCTAGCCGAATAAGATAGCATTAGGTTCAGACCCAAATCCAAAATCGCCGATCAATAGGGACATGAATAAGATAACCAATAACATCTTGAAAGCCATCTAGAAGCCACGCCAACACCACTTATCACGTGAATCAAAAGGTCTTCAACAAAGCTCTATTGGTAGAACCCTTACCGGTGACCAAAAGGCTTACTAGAACAAGTGATAGCTTCTGAGTCATCAAATCCTGAACCAACTGATCATGATACCCATCTAAATAGCATGAATGACAGATCCCAACCAAATCCACAAGCCAAAACATACCGGATCAATATCATAAACCAACCACTCTACCAGAAGATGGTAAACAAGCAAAACAACTGGTGTTACCATCAATGACAAAAAATCAATGCAACACATAATCGATTCGTCCAATTGCCAACATGTTCTAACTATCTTGTAGGAAAACACCATCGAGATTGGTTCAAGTCTAGTATCTTTCATGCCATAGAACGTCTTGCAGTTGTCCATACTAATTTATGTGGACCATTTCCTGCATCCTTTCAAGGATACAAATATTTTTAGTTGTCCGTAGATGATTTATCTTGCAAGGCTTGGATGTATGTTCTTCTGAGGAAGAGTGAATCTTTTTCCCATTTTTTAGGATTTCTACCATCAAGTTGTCTGAGAATATAGCTAGCCTCTTGTCCTTCTCTATTCAGATCGAGTGGAGGAGTTCACCTCTAAGGAGTTTGTGGAGTTCTTGAAGTCTTATGACATCAAACAACATGTGAATGCTCCCTATACACCTCTACAGAATGGTGTTGTTGAACATCGTAATCAAATTGTTATGGAGATGGTTCGGTGCATGCTTGCTACAGCCAAGTTGGAGGATGGTTTTTGGGTAGAATTAGTTCCGAAATTCATATACCTACTCATTCGAGATCGTACAAATATCTTAAAATACAAGACACCAGAAGAGGTATGGAGTGATTGCAAACCATCAATTTCTCATCTTTGAGGTCTTGGTTGTATTGCATATATGCATGTTCCAGCTTCTAAGAGGAAGAAACTTGATTCTGAAACACTCTAGTGTATCTTTTTGGGTTACGGTTTAACTTCCAAAGCTTGTCGTCTCATGAATCCTGAGACACATGATATTTATGAGAAAAGAGATGTGGTTTGTGATGAAGCATCTTTTGACTCTTAATTGCATCACACCAATCCATCCTCTTCCCATAGACTTTTCTCACAGTCAGATGGTGTCATTGAGAATTATTCTCTAAGAAAATGAAGGGGAGCTGCCCAAAGAGTTGTTTGTTGATCTTGGTGCTTTGGAGAATCATACATCAGAATAACAACATCATTCACATTCAAAATGAGCCCAAACTACTATTAGGGATTCCCATGAAAGCACACTTCCAGACCTCTCCAAAGGAGTAAGGACACGTAGTCAAGAAAGAAATGAGGTGAATATAGCATTGATGAGTTTGGTTGTGAGTAATAATAAACCTGTCATAACTTGTGAGGCTCTCAGTTAGCCCCATTGAAATAATTATATGAATGATAAATATGAATCCCTAATGAAAAATCATACATGAAAACTTGTCGATCTCCCTCTAGGAAAGAAACCCATAGGCTGTAAATGATTTTTTAAAATCAAATACAAAACAAATGGGTCCATCGACAAATACAAGGCATGTCTTATTGAAAAGGGGTATGCTCTTGATAGGAAGGCATTGATTATGAAGAGACCTTTTCCCCCACTAAAAATCTTGAAATGATTCAAGTTATGTGCACTTTAGCTGCATAGAACAAGTTGCAATTTCAGGATCCAAACTTCAAGCATGGCTGAAGATGTAGTTATTTATCATGGGTTAACTACAGATAGGAACAAGGGGCTTAGGTGCATCATTGTTGAAGGTAAATCTATAACTACCATCATGATTCTTAAAGGGAAAGAAAAACTAGATTGGATGTCTAATCCTCTCATTGCCAAGTGTCATGCACTCCTTCCTTAATAGAGAGATGTTAGGCTCTTCCTCGTGAGATGGGAAGGCAATTGTGCGATGGACAAGTTAGCAAGGATGGGTGCATATACTTTTGATTTCAAAATTTGGATCCACTTGCATGAAATCCTCGTGGAGGCTTGTGCCATGATTGTGAAGAACTCGTCAATTAATGATGAATAATACCAATATTAACTCTTTTGTACTTGCCTTTCTCTCCCTTTCCTTTCCTTACTAGTTAAGAAAATATTATGGGAGTTAAATATTATTGTCTCTACCGCCTACCATTTTTTTCCATGATCTTGTCACTTTCTAAACCCGGTTTCCTATTTTGCGATTATGGTTGGTGATTTGATTCATATCGAACTCGATGAATATTCTGAATTTAAAAATAATGGGGAGCTATGGAACAAGGTGGTTAAAGGTAATCTCGATAATTATGTGGAAGGTATGACTAGCCATGACACTAAGCTCTCTACTCCTTTCCTTTAGGCTTGGGACAGTGGGAATGTGAAGATTGGCAGTGTTTCCTTTGTGGTTTCGGCGAAGAATATTGCGAAAGTGACAGGGTTGGCCCTTGATGGTGTGTCCTTTCCCAAAAAACCCAAAGGGAATCACAAGGATGACTTCGAGCGGTTTTTTCAACTAGTAGAAGGATTGTCCAGGCTTCAGAGTGGATACAACAGGGAGAAGCTCCCTAGAATTTGGAAGGAAGTAACCATGCTAATTATGGGATACTTCACCTTGGATGACAGGAAAAGAAGGTTTCATTCGTAGGTCTTTCCCATGTTAAATCATCTCCAGCATGGGGTAAGAATGAACTTCCCTTTCTAGATTATGTCTTCTCTATCTTAGTCTATTTCAAAAGCCATTGAAAAGGATAAACCCCCTCTTCACTAGGGTCTCATCCATAGACTATATAACTTCCAGCTAGCTTTATCGCCCTCTATTGGGGTCCCCTCTATTACAGTTGGGTCTTCCTATATGACCCAAGTTTGGTTTTTGAGATTATTGTTACCACCTCTAATTATGGGGAATAGGCTATGCCTCACTTGAGTTCTAAAATACCCACAAGGAAAAACCCTCCTTGAATGGCCAAATTTAAGGCCCTTGTTGCCACCAAAAATGATTAAGAGGTGGGTATCCAACTTGAAATGCAATAGAATATTGTTAGTAAAATTGCAGATGATTCTAGTTCTGAGTCTCTTTCCTTGGAGGATTTGGATTCCTCAGATACTTTGGGGTTAGATTAGTCCTCTACTAAAATGAGTAGTAACCCTAGCCCTCCCCCCATGAACCCTCCCTTCATTGGTAATCCCAACATTCAAAGAACCACTATGGTGCTAGCTAAAATTGTGAAGGACATGCATGATGATGTTCAAAAATAGGAAGAGTAGATTAAATGTTTCTTCATGCAAATGAATATGGTCATTAAGAAGATTAATCAGTTGGTGGTGGCGACAAAGGCTGAGGCTAGGGCCAACACTTGGGTGAAGGATTTTGGATAAGGACAGGGTGTAGAAAATTGTTAGTGATCTTATTGGCATGATGGGGTACTTGGAACTGGTGGGCAAAAATATTGATGATATAGACTCCAGGATCAAGATGGCAGGTAGCAAGCTCGAGCTGGAAGAGGTTAGGAAAGCTCAGGATGTCCTTAAAATACAAGTTAATGATGTGAATTTTGCTTACAGAAATGTGGTCAGATTGCACAACTCCTCCCTAAAGGCTATCCATGACGAGATGAAAAGGAAAAGGACAAAGAAAAGAAGATGCACAGAGTCCCTAGCCATGAGATCTAGCCCCACTGCTTCGATGGTCAAGGCCACCCCTGCCTCCATGATGGTCTCATTCGGTTTTGGTATTAGTTCAAGTAAACAATTGTCTTTCTCTAATAAATTTTTTATTTTGTGCCAAGATTGGAAGGAAAAGGGTACCCTCATGTAGTAGACCATCACTTTTTTTCTTTGTTGGGTGGTTGTTTAATGTTGGCATTTCTGGTTTTTCTCTTTTTGTTGGTCTTTTAGTTTAGTTGTCGGCTCTTTGTTTTCCCTACTGGGTTTTTGTTGTGCTTTAGTGGGGTTTTTTTTGTTAGTTGACACCCCTTATGCGCTCTTAGTGTCACTTTGCAGATATGTAATGGTATGGGCCTATCCCTCTTTTATTAATCAAAACAAACTCTTGTGTGGTAGGATATCATCTTTAGGCATTTCCTATAGCTACAAAAAGTAAATATAATATTTGGGGACTATTTGGGTTCTTGTCAATAATGGTTAAGTCCCTACATTGGTCTTTCAACCTCCATAGAAAGCTAATGATAAAGGTGATAATAAAATAGCATGTGCTCATATCCTATGTAGATCTACAAAGATGTGAATATTTCAAGCTACTAAGGTCACTAAAAAAAGGATGCTATAATAACAATGAGAAATAAGAGAATTTCAGAGAAAAGAAAATAAGAATAGTGTCACCTCTTGAGGCTTGATGTTTCAAAAATGTTCACAAAGATTGCAAAGATGTATTGTAATCTTTATTGCTAAATAATACACGCTTGTGATCTGGATATGTTTGGAGGCAAGGTTTTTCCCTCTTAATGGTTTTACTAGGGTATATATTATGGCATCTTTGATGATATGTTGTCTATCTTTTTTATGTGGATTCTAAATACTTGTTTGTATAGATTTAACTATTTGGGTTATCAGGAAATTGTCATATATCGCTGTAAATTTCATTCCAATTTGGGTACCTTATTAGAGGTGCTTCCAACTTCTGACCCCTAATATCTCACATTGTATTACCCTATTAGGATTGCAAGTTTACAAATATTCTTATTTATATACCTAAAGGGATGAATTCCTCATCATCTCTAGTCCTTAACTCTAGATATACTTAATTACATGTCCTTTTAAAGTTAGATACTTGAAGACACCATTACCTATATACTTCAAACATGAAGTATTATTTACTCTTGAACTCCAAATCCCTGATAATTGTATTGGTCATGACGTATCCCCAAAATCTAATCCCTAAAACTATAATAATATCACATTTTGTATTTTTCACTCCCACCTACCTCCATACAAAACCTATATCACCATTATAGACTTAGTTTGGTCTTATATTTACCCAATTGGATTCACCTAGATTGAAAATTTGTAGTTTAATATGAAGGGCAATGTATTAACATGTACTTCTAGAAATAATAATAATAATAATAATAATAAGGTGAACCATACATCCATTAATGTATTGGTTAAGGTTTCAAGCCTTGATGATCCTCATGCCATCTCATAGTCACTATTCCAACAATTTTGTGTGGGTTCTTCTTTAGATTGTGCACCAAAAACCTAGTGGCACTATCAATGTGGAGGACAATTGTGATCAAATAAGGAAGGGTTTCCTTGTTTCATCCATTATTTCATCTTATTCTAAGGTTTTTATGTGCAACTTGGGTTCCTAAATAATCTTTCTAAAAATATTAGTTTGTTAACCATTCAAATATTTGGTCTTTGAACTTATTTTCTAGTCTAGAAAAGTATATAGCTAATTATAGGCATCAAATCCTACTAGTCTGACCTACAAATGAAATAGTACATCTTCTGAAGAGTAAGAATATTTTTAAGAGGCACTTATCCGTGTATTATTATGCATGTTCATGGAAGTTGTCCCGATTCATATTTAAATGCATAGTCATAATTATACATTTTATCTTACCACCTTTATTGGTGTGATTGTAATAGGGGTTAGATTAATAGTGAAATATTTTAATTCATTATTAATTATTGGTAATGGTATTTAATTTATTACATATGGGTTATTATAGCTCTAAAATGGATTATTAATTAAGTCCATTACATATGATATAATTTTTTATTATCAAGTACATGAAATATAATCCTTTTGATAGTTGGCCTAATGGTATCTATTTCCTCTTTGGTGTTCATGGACTTTTTTCACAATAGAGTAGGCACTAGTAAACATTAGTGAAGGATCAAACATCCATCATTTAAATCTCCATCCATAATAGGAGCGGGATTAGATTAGGTTTAATTTAAGATCTATAAATATTGGTCATGGTTCATTGTTGTAAACTAGAGAACAATCTTAGATAAACCTAAATAGTTAAATCATTTGAGTATCATGTATTACATGGCTTTTCTTTTACACTATGTATAAAATAATTAATAATACTATATTTTGGGGGATTATAATACTATTTCCATGTATAGGTGCATGTGCAAGGTGTTTTATCAGCTATATACGAGTTTTTATGCAGCTACTTTATCTTGACCTAATGAAAAATATAAGGATCAAGTGTGCATTGGGTACATAAATGTTAATTGTTATAGTCGTGATTCATTTTAATTAAATTAAAATCCTATGAAGGACAACTCTAGGAATATCATCCCATGTTTCCTAATCCCAAAGTGTAGGAGATACTACCAACTCTCATTAATTGCACTTTAACCCTCCTCAATCTATTCATGAGCTCCTTTTTAACCTTCTTGATGATAAATCCCTAACTCTAAAGGTAAGAATAATTTTTAGCCTGATTATGTAGAAATAATTTTGGAAACCAACACATTCTATAATATTTCATCTTTTTTGCAACTTCCATCACCATCTCCACCCTTGCGGTATCTACTACAATTGTCTCCCTTGTTTTCATGATAGGCCATATTATCTTTTTCTCTTTGTGTTAGGAACCTTGGTATTCTCTTTCATTATGGTACTAGTTACCTCTTCCTTGACATCGTGAATTTTCTCCCCTATCATCATCTCATGATGTTTTGCTATTTCTTCTCATCTCTTCCTCTCTAGTGGTCCTTCTTATCCTCCTATTTTCTAGTTTATCTTCTTCTCTATGGTGAAGGCCAATTGTTAGGCCTCCTATACTATCTAGATATTTTACATACCCAACTCCTCTAGGAAGGATTCCCTTAATCAATTGACATACTTTTCCACCTTCTGAGTATCTTCCTCGTGATTCCTTGGCCAATTGTTATAGCTTGTAATATTTACCAATGTACCCCTTAAACAATAGTTTCTCCCTACCATAAATTGTGTATCTCTTTCAATAGTTCCAAATAGCAATTGGTTGAAATAGTTTTAGATTTGATCTCTTCCACCATCTATTCGCACTTAGAAATGCTTGGTTTTACTTTTTGGTTCCTTTCAAACTAGACATCCTTCCTCCATGTTGCCACCTAGAATTTTAGTCTTATTTTCACAAATTTTACCCTATCCAGGTTTTTAATATCATCATACTAAAAATGTTCTTCTAGATTAGTGATCCAATCTATCAACTCCTTCAAATCCAAATCCTCAAAATAGTTTATAACATCTACTCTAATCGTATTACCAATTCTATAGATATCCTTTAGAATTATATTATTCTTATCCTCTTCACTTCCAACTAATCCCACATAATCTTCTTCTTCTTATTTTTCCTCTTATCCCTCTCTTTCTCGATACTATATCCATAGTCACCCTCTTGAAAATCGCTTCATATATAGGGTTTTATTTACAAGCCTCTTGTAGACTACTTGAAATTAAAAAAATTATTTAATTCTTGCAATGTATAAATTACCGTTAGGCACTTCCTCATAATTTAATTACACCAACATTCCCCACCCTTAAGAAAAAACATTTTATAAAACCATGTTCATTTTCATACCAATACTCCAAAATAATTCTTAATATACCTTTCTCTAATAACATTTTATGGAGTCATGGCTATAGGGTCCTAAGAAGTCTTTTCCAACCATGTATCTCACGCTAGTAACACACTTAATATAATATATCTCACCTCAAAATGACACAGGTATATCTTGGGAAAACTAAACATTCAAAATATTTCTTATTGCATTGAATTCATAATATAATTATAGTCAATCACAATAACTTCTCACATTCTAATACATAAATTTAGAAGCACCACTTCTATACTTGTCTATGGGCCACATACAAGTCCAAAATAATACCATAGGATCCTCGTGCACTACTGTCTCACATTATTGCACTCCACATCGTACTTTTCTTTGTCTCGCTCTATCTTAGTCTTGACTCCTTAACTATTGCACTTATCTATTACACCTTATCTCTCTTTCAATATTCTTTTCCTGCTTACAAATGACTTAAAACCACATATATATCCCTTTCTTTAGCATACACGAAATGTATGCCACTTCCTCAAGGTGGCACAAAGTTGTAAACCACACAAAATATATTACCAATTGAATTTTTTATATTTAAAAAATATAATGGTTTGATGGTGGATAACCTCTACAAAGTGAAACACACACCTCTCCAACAATCATCAAAACCTTTCCAAATATGTATATTCTGGAACAAATCCAAAATAACCTAAAAAATAGTTCCAACTAAACAATATTGTAGCTCATAGACATCTAGTTACTAGATAAAAAACTTAAACCAGTCTAAATTACCTTAAACTTTTAATATGAGAGTAATAAATTTTATGTATAAATACTCCTAAACTGATAATACCCAATTACACAATGAAATGAAATGTGTTAACTTTCTTCCGTACAAAATATCAAACATACAACTCAATAAATGAAATCACATATTTTTAACTTTCTAGACAAAATGTAGTTTTATCAAAAGGATCCAATGATGCCCTTGCATTATGTGACTATTTTAAACTTTTTAAAATTTATTCCCTAAGCTAGATTGTATCATCAAATATTAGTAGCATTAAAGTATTTTACCATATAGAATATATTTTATAATACTTTTAAAAAAAAATGTAGCCACCTAATGAGCTCAATTAACCATATGTTCACTAAACAATAACCCCCCAATGTGCCACACACTTGATAATCTATACCCATGAATGTTCAACTTAAATCTTTTTAAATAATAATATTGAACACTCCTCATCTTGTGAAGGATAATTTAAAATAGTTATATATACCTAATATATGAATTTGTGGATTTTCAAGAAACAATTCTTAACCAACCTATAATTTCGTGTAGATTTTTTTTTGTTCAAATGCTACTTCATGCACATGTCAATTGATTTTGTTCTTTGAATGATCTTTGTTACTTTCTTTTTTTAATAGCAAGATAAGTTAAAACCCATACAAATACAAATTCAGTAGGAGAAAAATCATATGATGAACAAATAGTTGCCAAGTTATTGGGTAATTTTAAAGAAATTTAGGTGTATAGTGGCTTGTTAGCCAAATAAAAACACAACATATTATGTACAAATGCAATATATGTGTAAAATACAATATATGTATATTTTACAAGTTGAATGCTTGTGCTTACCTTGCACTATCAAAGAGGAACTATGAGTTCAAAACAACATGAATTTGTATTTAGAATAACACCAATTAAATATTATAGTCTCAATTATCACCACCATTGTATTTGGCCCTTCATTGCCCTACAATGGATTCTTCTAGAGGGACATATATATCACCTACACACTATAAATGTTGTGATACCATGTATGCAATAATATTTAGACAAGTTGGATGCATTTAATCCAATTTTGAATAGTTGCTATGAGACATGTCCTACTAAAATATGAAGGGATTTAAGGGAAATGTTTTTTTATTATTTTTTAAATTCTAAGCAATTTCAATAGACTAATAAATAGATTTAAATTTTTCATAAAACCCTTTGACATTATCTATTTGTTAAATAAAATAATATAATTTTTTAAAAAATGATAAAAAACTTACCTCACAAAAAAGGTATTTTGCTATAGCACAATAATTGTATAAAAATGAATTTGATTAGAAAGAAAGAAAGACCTAGAAAAACAAAGAGAATAATAAAATTTCATTTTCACTCTATTCAAACATCACACCTATCAATAGTGAAAATGTCAATAATGATTTTACATCCCATCTTGCTTAACAATAAATAAATAATTATTATCTTCCTTTTATTAGTCAAATTTTAGCTTTTATCTTTTACCTTTAGACTAAAAATGATTAGACAACAATATTATTGCAATCCCTTCAAAAGCTAGATCACCTAAAAAGTTGTGACAATGACATCGTTGCAATTTCTTGGAAGTTCAAACTCCGTCCCGACCTTCATTATACTACAAACATTTTGGCTTCTTAAAAGAGCAAAAAATAGAAAGGGAAAGGAGCGGAGATGAAATTCTAGACTAAAAATGATCAAATTATCAATAATAATTTTACATCCTATTCTAAACAGAAAGGGAAAGGAGCAGAGATGAAATTCTAGACTAAAAATGATCAAATTATCAATAATAATTTTACATCTCATTCTTACTTTAAAAAAGAATGGTAAATAACTCTATTCTCTTTTTATTGGTCAAATTTTAACTTTTATCTTTAACTACAAATGATAAGAAAACAACGTTAATGCAATCTCTTAAAAAAATATATGACCTAAAAAGTTATGAGAACAACATCGTTGCAATCTCTTCAAAATTAGATGAACTAAAAATATATGACAACAACGTCATTGCAATCTCTGACCGGCTTTCATTATAGCAGAAACATTTTGTCTTGTTAAAAGGACAAAACAGAAGATAAAGAAAGAGCAGATATGGAATTGCAGACTGAAAAGTCCCAACACAAACTATCCCACGAAACTAACCATGCAGAGAAACGCCATGAGTTTTACAGGAAGGGACTCCAAAGGTAACGTCGTTCTTAGACTGGCTTTCGCAAGGTTCTGCTGGAAATAGTAATATCTAACAATTCATAGCCATAATTAGTGGATTCATTTGCTGGATTATATTGCAAATGTTTTCTATGCCTCCATCTCTTCTTACTCCAAATCTTGTTTGAACTCTTGGATTGTGTGAAATTAGTCTCATTCAAGACTTAGGTTAATTGTCAATTTTTACAAATAAACATGCCATTTTCATATAAGTGATTGCATGTGAGATAAATAAGTCAGAGTGAGGCCTAGATGGAGGAAAAGAGTGCAAGCATGTATTTTCATCATTCACTTGATCTTCAGAAATAGTTTCAAAGTCATCGCTAGGTGCATTTTATATGTTTAAATGTGGTGAATATTTGATGGGCTACGTTTCATGGATCTAAAAGATTCATGTATATAATATGTTAGGCGATTTAATCTTATTGAATACAAATTGTTGCATGATCTTACTTGTTGTAAATCTATTAAACTTGAGGTCTCGTAGATTTGTTTGTGGATACAATTGGACATGTTCAAGTCAAGGATCAAGCTATAAATTGGATCTCTTTATTTGTAGATTGTTGAAAATATTAAGGAACACCACCTTGTTTTAGAAGGGGTAAAAGAAGAAGAATAGGTTCGTTCTTATGCATTGTATTCTAGTTTCATTATCTTTATTGATGCACCTTACCTCCTTTCCCATGTAATCTTACTCTATTAGCATGAGCATCAAGTGTCTATTCTATGAGAAAAGAACCCTAGTTTTGAGACCCAAAAATTAGTTTGTCCATTTCTAGCCTAAAGAAGGAAAGTCCAAGTTGAAATCCCTCTTGGGTCATTGCAAGAAGTTGGGTCCTCTTTTTGGCAAAAAAGAGGAAGTCTTTCTAGAAAAATTAAATTGTCATAATAGGAGTAAAAATTTGAAGCACTTACACATGGAATATTAAGAAAGTCCATTAAAATGAAATGTAGTTATTTGATTCTAGTTTTCAAATTTGTAATTTATTCTATTACCTAGATGATACAAGTTCATTTTTAATAGACATATACAAAAATCACTTTTTAAAAGTCAATTTTTAGGTCTATAACATGCACGTGCCAATAAAAGTAATTTTCTAATTCCTTTTAGCAAAAAAGGTGTATTGTATTGAGTTTTGATGAGGATATTTTTATAAAAAACATTCAAATATTTTTAATTAATTTGTTATTGCCCCCAATTGCTATTTTTTAAAACCCCTTGTTTATGGCCAACATAATTTGAGTTAAGATAATCATAAAATGATTTTTTTGTTTATATATACTTGCATTTATTTTTAACCATTTAATCATAATAGAAAATAAAAATAAAAATATTTTTTTGGGAGATGTAAGATTTCCCTTTTTGAAGATGATTAGAAAAAGATGAAATAAAAAATCCATTACTTCTCATAGATATAAAAAATTATATAGACATGAAACCCTTAATTGATATTAGAATCTCCCCCCCCCAAAAAAAAGAACCCCCCAAAAAAAAAGACTAGACTTTGCTAGGTATTAGGATGTCCAAGTTAGATCAATCATAGTGTAAATATGAAATTAATTAAATAAAACATATTTTAGTTTGAATATAAAAAAAACACATGGATAGATTTAAAGAACTTCTTAAAACATTTTTATTTGTGTTTGAACTATACTTAAATTTGGTCGTTAATAATGATTTAATTACACTCAGACTTGAGAGTACTTACGTGTAGGAAATTGAAAGCTTAAATTATGTTGAACGTTGAAGAAGGAAAAAGATTGCATTGTTGTAGTTGTGGACGTGTGGTAGACATTAAAAAGAAAAAAGGGAAAATACCTAAGCAAAGCAGCCCTGCGCCACGTACCAAAAAAAAAAGGAGGTTGGTGTTCTAAGTGCTTCTCCCACTATTTCCCTGTTTTCAGACTCCACTCGATCATCATCATCTCCCCACCACTTCAATCAACTCTACACTTTAACACACCACGTCAATATAAAAAATCTTCGTATCTCAACACATCACAAATTTAGCATTCTTTTTCTTGCGCAACTGCTCACTCAAATCCAATTTCATTGAAATATCGAAAGAAAGGAAGCACATAATTAGTGGAGCGATGAATTTCCTCCTCCTCTTCCTCCTCCTGTTAATCAACAGCAATGGCGTATGCTGCAGCCCACCTGCTCCCCCAGTCAAATGCGACACCGCCGGTTGCACAGTGAGCAACGCCTACGGAATATTCCCCGATCGATCGACATGCAGAGCCGCAGCGGCCGTTTTCCCTTCGTCGGAAGAAGAGCTGCTGGCGGCGGTGGCGGCGGGCAGCCGCAACAAGCAGAAGATGCGGGTGGTCACG